>NC_136901.1:76891434-77188934 GCF_949606895.1 Notothenia rossii | reverse complement strand
GCATCTCTCCTTTGTATCATGCATATATGCATGAGTGTCTCTATGTTGTGCATGTGCTTTGTGTGATGTGCACACAATGCAACATTTTGACTTCACCTGTGTTGGTGAAATTGTAAAGACATGTAAATCAGCATTTGCATATGTTTTGTCTGTGTTTGCTTTATCGGCCTGTACATGCAGTTTACCTGTGTGTGTGTCTGTCTGTCTTCAGGTTTATGGCTATGTGTATCTGTGTGTGTGTATGTATGTATGTATGTATGTATGTATATGTGCTCCAGTGAAGTAGTCACTGCTCATGGCTTTGCACCTTGGGGTGTCAACAGAGAGGACGGCTGGGTGTGCGTTTCGTCTCTCGGTGTCTATCTCTGTGTGTCAGTGCCCATGAGGAGTTCACAGTGCCTGCTCTTCCAAGAGAAATCCGTCTCCTCTTCTCATCTGGAGTAACAGAAATGTTGTGTAACCTTCAATTGCCTCTGGACAAGACAGAAGGATAATGAGGCAACTCCTGTCACGCACCCACATATGCAGTGTGTCACATTCACATCTCTGCGATGCCATCAGAAAAGTCCTGACTCCACTGAGCTCTTGGCAGATTTCACATTGTATGTTCATCCTCACCCTGGCTTCCAACACACATTGTCGATTTGTAATAGCAAATGTAATGGGGACAGTTGTTGCGGCCCAAAAAAAAACAATCCAAATGGTGGTCATCATGAGTTTCATATGAAGACGTACGATGAAATCCCTGAGTCAACACCAACCTTTTCTTGGTTCCTTTACCAAAATGTTGTGTCTGTTCTTTCTTCATAATTTACTCCGTCCTTGCTTTTTCCTCCACCTGATCATGTTAAAGTCCTGAATGTTAAAACAAGACTTAAAGCAAATTTGAGAAGCTGTATTATTAAAGACATTTTTTGATGGTGTGTTGTAGTACCATGAGGGTAACACACACACACACACACACACACACACACACACACACACACACACACACACACACACACACACACACACACACACACACACACACACACACACACACACACACACACACACACACACACACACACACACACACACACACACACACACACACACACACACACACACACACACACACACACAGACACACACACACACACACACACACACACACACACACACACACACACACACACACAGACACAGACACAGACACACAGACACACACACACACAGACACACACACACACACACACACACACACACACACACACACACACACACACACACACACACACACAAATAAACACAACATTTAACTCAGCTGTGCAAAACATCTCACAGGGTTGCTGTATAAACAAATGTCTCTCTAGTTATTCAGCAGATGGTATGAATTTATTGTACAGAGAAAAAAACCTAACAAGGCTATTTCGTAAAATGTTAAACTGCAATATTTCTGGCCCACTGATATTTTAGAGTGATACAGAGGGGCAATGATTCCCCTATACTTATGCATTTCTTTTCCTGTGCCCTGCTGCCCACCTCTCCTGTTCAAACAACACAGGTCACACAAAGATGGCAAGAGATACTGAAAGATACATCAACATGCAGCAAAGTAATTCATATTGCTACTTTATTTATCAAGGTATTTCTCTAAAAGGGTTTGCTCTTAAACCCTGAAAAAGGGCCAGAAGCATTTTATGTTGTTCCACTAAAATGCTCTTTCTTATTTTTAAGACAATGTTTCTTCATCTGACTATAAATATTCATCATAGAGTAAAATTAGAAGCCTGCTCTTTCTGTGTGAGTGTGTGTGTGTGTGTGTGTGTGTGTGTGTGTGTGTGTGTGTGTGTGTGTGTGTGTGTGTGTGTGTGTATGTGTGTATGTGTGTGTGTGTGTGTGTGTGTGTGTGTGTGTGTGTGTGTGTGTGTGTGTGTGTGTGTGTGTGTGTGTGTGTGTGTGTGTGTGTGCTCAGAAGGCTCCCATTGGAATGAATTATTTAAAGGAGAGTCTCTTTTACTTATCCACGGTCGACTGGCCGCCGGCACGTAACATTCTCCTCCTGACGACATAAGAGACTACGGTCACCACCCACTCCTGTGTGATATGCCCCTATGTCACCCTTCAACCCCACCCTAACATGTCCCAGCATGCTCCTGTGGTCCACTGCGGAATTCTTCATATTGCAGATTTGCTTTTTGGTAGATAAGATCCCTAACAACTGTAGAAAGAGTGAAACGGACATGTTTGAAGAGAGAGGGGAAAGTACAAGGTTTTTAACGTAATACCCAAGGTGTATACAAAATTGCCAAAAATGTGTAAAACAACTCAAGCATATAACATCATATGTTTATCAAAAGTATGATCCCAAATAGTAACTGAAATTAGATCCGACACTCACACGTGCTGCGATAAGTCGGTCATTCTTGAGTCGTGCTATCCAGGAGCTTGATGCTAGCAGTCGGTGTCAACAGTGAATAATCGTTTAAAATATTCATACATGTGGCAGGCTCAATAATGTATTATCCCTCAATTTAGCACCCAAAGCTTTTGCTGTGCCCTGCTTCGGTCCAACTGCCCCATGTACTTGAAGCTCAATCATTCAAGAAAGATCTACAGCTGTGTCAAACTCACAACATTACAAATACCGATTTAAGTGGCTGAGGCTTTCTAGTTGTGACTGATTGGTGTTTCTTTCTCATAATATTAAAAGTGGCATCCATTAATGTCTTTGTACACTGTTTGTTGGAGTATTGGGAGAGTTGGCTGGTTTACCAGTTCATTTCCTGTTGATAGTGTGAAGGGTAACTCAATACGTTGGTGGAGAGCCGTCGAGGAAAATTGCTTGCGTCACTCAAATGTTTTCCAAATATAGCTGGAGAAGCTGCTTTTCTGGCTGATCTCTTCATTCTGTGTGAGCCAGGCGCTGATGTGACCCTGTCAGGCGGCAGACTGAGACTGATGGGATACCATGCTGTACAGCTGCTGCTGCATCTCCATATTTATAACTAGACTAAATCCATGCCATAATCCGCATAGCAAGTTCCATGCTGCTGAGTACACACTGTCAACATCCCACTCTCTCGCTCTGTTTCTCATTCTCACCTCCTCAGGTGACACGTGTAATCTTCCTCTTCCTCTTTACCAAACACACACAAACAGAAATGTGAAAATGCTCATTCAGTACTTTCTAGAAGGATTAGGTGTGAGGGGCTGCTGGGAGCCACAGGGTGGACCAATTCAGAGAGTCAGACTCCAATTTGTCCGGAGAGCAAAGGACTGTGTGTGTGTGTGTGTGTGTGTGTGTGTGTGTGTGTGTGTGTGTGTGTGTGTGTGTGTGTGTGTGTGTGTGTGTGTGTGTGTGTGTGTGTGTGTGTGTGTGTGTGTGTGTGTGCGTGCGTGCGTGCGTGCGTGCGTGCGTGCGTGCGTGCGTGTGTGTGTGTGTGTGTGTGTACTGACAGGCACATTCAGTCTCACCCGTGACCTTTGATACAGGGAAAGAAGGATAAGTCAGAAAAAGAGAGAAGCTTCAAAGGAAAAATGCTTTGCTGTGCTTTTGCTTTAGAGACGCAGCTTTGGCCACTTCACCAATCGTGCACCAGTATTTGTGACTGTGTGTCCGAGCTCTTTCTTGAAAGTACACATCAAAGTCTACAGTTTACACTAAACCTGCTGGATGATTATAAAAAAAGAATTGCAATTGTTTTCTTACATAATAGTTGTAAAACATATCAAACAGTAAGTGGTTGCTAAGAAGTAAGCTAAGAAAGTGATCGTAACTATAAGAAAACATATAATTATATATTTAAAGATCATTACATTTAATTTGATAAAATAAAACATTCATTATTTACATGCAATTTCTTTCTGAAATAAAGTAACCAAGATCATCTCTATTGTCTCCTGTGCTCGTCTCCCGTATCTAATGCTTTGGTCCTGCTGTCTTTGTCTTCCTCAAGGACCAGCGGCCACAGACTCATTGAGTTACGTCTATTACAAAGCCATTCACCCGCTACAAGAATGATCTGTATTTGTGAGAGCCAGCTGCAGGAGCTGGTGTTGAAATGTCTTGCTTTAAAGATGCATTGTGTGAGTGACTGAGCAATAGTCGTACAGTTCTTCACACATCTGTTCTCAGAGAAAATTCCAATTCAAAGTTTTGCTCTTTCATTTGTACTGGACATTGATTTGGACATTGGACACAAACATGTAGACGCAATCTTTGTGTTTTGTAATTGTTTGTTATATATAAATGATATTGTTATATAATGAGTCGAAAGACACCAGTATCCATCTCCCACTGACAGATCTTTGACTGTTCTGTTCGCTAAAACCGACACTTCAAAAGGGGAAAGAAGTCAACAAAGAAAGTCTGTACTGCTACTGCTTTGCAAGATGATGCTCTTTTTGATTGAATTTGCAAATAGTATAAAAGCAACAACAGCAACCGCTACACAAAAGTTCAGATTCATACACATATGTGTGTTTAAAGCTGTTGGTGAACTAATTTTAAATCTGATTTTAAATACATAGAATTTAGAATTATTTCAAGAAATGTTTTTTATACATATCATCCTTTCATGTCCAAATCCATCCATCTGCTTTTTGCACCGTCTGACTATGTTATGGGTGATCAGCCCACTTTCTTCAGTCTGCGTACAAATGACACGACTTTGCAAAGGCAGAAGCCCAATTTTGCCCAATTTTGGGGGTGCATATGATACTCCCACGTTACGTTTGTTATGAACGTATCTTAAATGCGTTTATTTTCTACATATCTTTGCCATTTATTTAACCCTAACCCTAACCATAACCCAATATGCTGCTGTGTCCTTTAGTGGACCGCAAACATTAAAACTGTCATTGGAACGGCGATCAAGCCTGAAGCCACAGAGCTCTTTGTTTTAATGTTTGAGGTGCATATCAGCGTTTCATATGCACTCAAAATCGGACTTCTGCGTATCTATTGCACGCCTTTGCAAAGTCGTGTCATTTGTACGCAGACTGTGAGACCGGGATACGGTGATAGGACCAATCTCAGTAGTACAATAGGAACCTTAAGCAACAGATGAAACACTCAATGATACAGGAAGATTTGAGTCCAGGACCTTCTTTATTATTAAATAACATAAGACAGTTTGGCTTTTTATATATTTTTACAATTTTAATCTACATTGTTCAGTTCAACGTGTTTCTATACAGATTGCAGTGAAGGTGTGAATTAATGTGTGATGCATTATAATACTTAGTGTGAGCACATGTGGATAACACAAACAGTTTCTACAGCCAGCATCCTTCTCAGGAGCCATGCATAACTCCTTTGTATTTTACAAATGTATTTACAGGAAAACACAGAAGAGAACAGAAAAAGAAAATCCTGAAGAAAAAGTGCCAGCCATCGAATGACCTTCATATCACAACATATTATTACCGCTATCAGGATTTGTCTTTCACTTTAATTATAGACATATTGTACCACATTTCTCATAAGTGTCTCGTCATTAATGCACATCTTAAAATCCTACAGTGAAACTCACAAAGGTATTCAGGTTCTTCTTTCTCAGCGATGTGTATGTTTATAGGTTATTCTAAAGCAATTATAATAACATTGTATTTCATTAAGACCTGACATTGTTAAACATACTGTATAAGACTGTACAATGACTGAGTGGAAATCCCAGTCAAATACACACAATGGAAATGCATAGAAGATTGGACGAAAGTAGAGACAGGAGACTACTGAAGAAATAAGCTGTAGGCAGTTGCAGGTCAAAATGATGGCACCGAAGAGGAGAAAATCAGAGAGGGGCGCAGATGTGATAATCATGTCAGAAGAAAAAACTGTGGAGAAGAGACTGAATAACAGCATTGCCGGCCCATTGAGAGGGCAAGACAAAGATGTGATGGGGAAATCAGGGTAAGTCATGTGAGGAAACAGCTGAGAGCTAGAAGTGATGGCTGATTTTGGACTCCCAGAGGAAAGCATGGAGGGACAAAACGCCGCAAAATGAAAAAGAAGACTGTTCAGTGTTTGATTTGAAAGAGCTGCAGGAGGGATTATTCCCAAAGTATTTCAAGTGGGGCACAGAGATAGACTGAAGTAGACAAAAAGAGAGGGAGAGAGAGAGAGAGAGAGAAAAGGGGCAAAGACGAGTGTCTCATTGAAAGAAGCTGATGAGCGGCTGGAGGAAGAGTCCCACTGTTCCCAGAATACACACTGTCACAAAAACCCACAGGAAGATCCTGTCGATGACCATGGCGACGTACTTCCAGTCGTCCTCCACCTGAGGAGAATAAGGAAACAAATATGTTAGCAAGTAAGTCGAAAAAGTACAAAATATCACAAGTATATTATATTATTGAATTCCACTATGCTTCTGAAAAATCTGCTTAATTGTAATTATGAAATGTCTGTCATACCATCTTTCTCCATCGTATATTTGTTTTGGGTGAGGGTAAAATAAGATTGAGTTATTCTCCCTCCTCCTTTTTGGTCATGGAATACGTAAAAAGAGTTGTGTTTTCAGGCTAATATGATTTATATTATCTTTTATCGTGCTCTACCATGCTGTGATGTCCCTGTATCAACAATACAGCCGTGTGTGTGTGTGTGTGTGTGTGTGTGTGTGTGTGTGTGTGTGTGTGTGTGTGTGTGTGTGTGTGTGTGTGTGTGTGTGTGTGTGTGTGTGTGTGTGTGTGTGTGTGTGTGTGTGTGTGTGTGTGTGTGTGTGTGTGTGTGTGTTATAGTATTCTTTGATCAGCCAGGTGTGGACAATAGGATGATGGCTGCCCTGACCATAATGCCATTGTGTCCTATAGAGGAGGCTATTCAGCATGCATAAAAGAAAGATCCCAGCTTTGCTAAGAAAAGATGGAGCTGAAGCAACAAACATATCAGGGCCATGCAGAGCGTGCAGGAAGCGTACGCAAAGCCATCCATCTGCAACAAACAAGCCGCTTTACACTCCCTTTATAGCACAGGGAAATGCTTTTCTACACTCTTTCCTTTAGCTAGGTAGAAATACACAATGCTGCAGAGATAACACATACACAGTAAAGCTCTGTTATCATATGTTTATATATGTGTGTGTATTGTACATTCTGGGGACTAAATGTGTGATTACCCCAATGTTGGGAAAAAACTCAAGGTTAGGAAATTCTTTTTTGGCATTAGGACAAGTTGTAGTTAGTCATCTAGGCCTCTGGTTGAATACATACTCTGCCCTAACCTCTGCACCACACCTTCCTTGTTCTGAATTGTTTATCTTAAATGTACCCCACACACCACCACATATTCACACGGTCACTTGCAAACACTACCAATCCACAGATTTATCATTCACACAATCAGTATATTTTAATGCTTTTGTAGATACATTTGATCAAGGTTATTAGACCTCTGTCGCAATATAAGTCATACTCAACACAGTAAACTCAAGCTTGCTTTCGTACCTCTTTGGCTTTGTTGCGGGTCCTCATGTTCTCTGCGATGTACTTCACGCTCTCTATGGCCTGCTTGATCTCTGGCGACACCACGGAGAAGGCAACGACAGCGCTGATAGGTGAAGGGGCTTTCACTGGCCTCGGCACCTTGGGTGTCTCCGACTCCTTGGGCGCCTGGGTAGGGGTCGCCTGTGAAGACGGGGGAGGTGGAGGAGGAGGAGGGGGAGGAGGTGGCGGCACCATCGGGGGAGGGACAGGAGTCGGTACCTCCTTGCCTCTGTAGGGACATCTCCTGTTAATGTCCCGGTTCTTGTCTCGGTTAACCTCGCCATACTCCACACAGTTCATTGAAGCACTCGCTGATGCAGCCCCGCCTCCTGCCCCAACATCTGTTGGTGGAAACGCTACACCCCCAGTTATACCGCCAATAATAACACTTCCTGAACCACTTCCTATGCTGGTCTTTCTCTTCTTCCTTCCTCCTCCTGTTACCGCAATATTGGCAGTGGTGGAGCAGCCCTGGTCGATTGGCCTCCTCATCAGCATCACCCTGGGCAACACCCCGAGGAACACGGACCTCACCCAGTCCGGCATCGTGTGAGTCATGGGGGTGCGGTAGTGGACGTTCAGCACAAAGACAGTGATGACAATGCTGAGCGTGACAAAAATCATGGTGAAGAGGAGGTACTCGCCGATCAGAGGGATGACGAGGGACGTGGAAGGGATGGTCTCGGTGATGACGAGCAGGAACACAGTGAGGGAGAGGAGGACGGAGATGCAGAGGGTGACCTTCTCGCCGCAGTCAGACGGGAGGTAGAAGACCAGCACCGTGAGGAAGGAGATGAGGAGACAGGGGATGATCAGGTTGATGGTGTAGAAGAGAGGCAGGCGGCGGATGTAGAAGGAGTAGGTGATGTCCGGGTAGATCTCCTCGCAGCAGTTGTACTTGATGTCATGTTTGTAGCCCGGAGCGTCGATGATCTCCCACTCTCCACTTTCCCAGAAGTCTTTCAAGTTGACCTGAGGAAATGCAAATGGGATGTGAATGGCAGATATTTGGAGGAAAACTTCATTTTAAAAACAAAGATTTTAGTTTTTTCAAGACTACAATAAATCAGTTTAAAAAGACATAAGAAGTGGATAGCATAAATATTCAAAAGGGGTCTAGAAATTGTAATATCTCTCTTAAAACCAGTTAAGCCCCGAGCCTGTTTTTCAGGCCTCAGGCTCGAAAATGACATTCCCAGAACAAATGACCATATCTTCACTTCTAAAAGGGGTACATTAATAATCTTTTTTGAATGTAGAACAGTCAGAATCAATATAGCATTTTTTTATTTGAAAGTAAATTCAGATTGAACACATTAACAAAATGTAAATTATTGTGTCCGTCCAAAAGAAAAACATTACTTATAGTGAAAACCACCCTTGAATGATGAATGATATATAACATATAATAAGTACCCTGTATCAAGATTGATGCAAAATAAGTGACATTTGACCTTTTTAGAGAGGTTTAGCAAAAAAGAACCCACCTTTGGGGTCATTTGGGTGGATTTGCCATTTCTCTGGAACCCATTGGTCAATTTTGGTCATTGACATCTCTTTTGAACTGTTAGAGCCAATAGAATCGAAGGGGAAGTTCCACATACACACACACGTTACCATTGAGGAGTGAGTGTGACGCACATGCATTCGAAAGCTATGTTACGCTCTGAAAACTGAAACCTATGCTCAAACTAGTAAATATGAAGATGGATTATCAGTAATCATGTGTCTGTGAAGTGACACAGACACGTTGGATTAACCATTGGATTAACCTTCAGCAGCATTTTTATCGTTTTGATGCCATTGAACACAACTTTTGATCAAAACAACATTTAAGGTAAGAATATCTCCGTGTTTCCTCCGTGAAGCTACGTGTTGTGTTGTCTGTTTTTGCTTCCCCTGTCGCAAGTTCTGATCGCTCAGTGATGATACTTATATGTCTGGAATCTGTGGAATCTCCGCTTGCTAATCGATATCTTGGTTGTGCAGATCCGATAAGTAATAAGGGTATTTTACCTTGAGTTCTGTGCTAACTGTGTTAGCATTTTTTCGCTCAGGGCTAATTCAGAGCCTTTGTTATTGCCCTTATGTTTTGCTAAAAATGGTTAATATTGTCTGATAGCTGAGTTTCTTCCCGTTAAGTGGGTATGACACATTCAGGTACCGGGGGCATGAGGCTTAACTGGTTCATATATTTTGGCATTAAAGTGAAAGGATTTGATAGAAGTTGTTCCCATTTTGTCTCACTAGATCATATGAGCAGATAAAAGCGTAGGTGTGACTCAGTACTGAAACCTACCTTTTAATGTCTTTGAGTCCTCACAAAAGCAAAGCGCATTGTGTTATAAACATGCCATGTAGAACATAAATGACCCTGATCTGTCCCCTGTCACTAACCTTTGAGCCAATCAGCACCAGGTCGATCTTGGCCTTGTCGTATGTCCAGGAGCCAAACTTCATGGAGCAGTTCTGGTAGTCAAAGGGGAAGTAGGTGATGTCCATGGGGCAGGAGGATTTAAAAATAGCTGGAGGAACCCAGGTGATGGTGCCATCAAACTTCAGCAGAGCCTTGGTCTTGTCTTCCACAAGAAAGTCACCTACAGCACTTTGAGAGATGTAAATATCATTTCACTTAGAGGCCATTACAACATTTAACAGAAAAGGTCAGAAGATGTAGAGCATAGATAAATACACTCAAACGTACTTGTTATACAAAACAATATCTGGCCTCCAAATTTTATTGGATGGAACTCGTATGAACTCAATCCCATCGTACTCAATAGGGGCCCATTTCAGCTTGTAGTCGTTCCAGACCTAAAAGACCAACACAATGTAGCATGAGTAAAAAAACATTATGTAATATACCAGTAATGATGTCACACAAAGGATAAATATTACTCACATGTCTCAGCCACAGATTGGTCTCCATAATCTGATTCACTTCATCCTGAATAAACATAAAGGGAGAATTGGTAACAAGAGAACATTTGAATGTTTTAAAGTGAGAAATCAAGAATTTATTCTCTACTCTTACCACTTTGACCAGCTGGGACATGGAGACCTCAAACTCCACGGTGACTGGATCAGATACATTCTCCACTGGTCGGATGAACTGGTTGTACCTCCTGAACAATCTCCGAAATAATCTGTCCTCCCCCTTAGATGAAAAACAGCCTAATGAAAGAAATGAGAAAACAGAGTTAAACAGCTAAATATATGGCTTTGATTTTGAAACCCCTACATACCTTGGATGTTTAGAGACAATGAGAGAAGGGAAAAATGTTAACGAGGTTCATCAATCAAATGCAGAAGTTACTTAACTTTTAGTTCTCTTATGGCACCAGATGCCAACTACAAAATATCTCAGACTGTACTTACAGCATATTAAAAAAGGCACAGACTTCTTTCAATAAGATGTTTCATTTAAAGGAGTATTTAGTGATATTTGAAAAATCAATGTTTCTAAGTGATGTTAAGGTCAGTTTGTTCATATACTTTATACGCACTTGCTTACATATACATTATTTATTAAATATTTTTTGCAATTCTAGATACTCTGTTAACGGATGTAAAGATGTGTTTTTAACTTGTTGCCCTGTTCATATCACTTTGTAGCTACCGCAGACACACTAAGCAACAACACAGTGGTAGTGGAGGTCCTAGGCATACTGTATGAAGCTGCATCTAGATACCACTGTGGGTTGTGGGGAAATGGAACAAATATTTAAGTTTGATTTAGATGAAACAACCCTTTAACTGTTTAATCAAACCTCTTTGTTCTGGATGGACTGAGGGCTGTGATTCAAAGGGTATTTTGAGAGGTGTTTTTACTGCCTGTTTGCAGAAGAAAGACAAAGCCTGGAAGCTTTTACAAAATCTCCAAACACGAGTTACTTATAGCTAAACAAGAAGGTGGGCCAATGGCCAGTGTGTGTCTGAAGAAGTGGTTTGGAGGCTTGATAAGGCAGTTCTGAAGGTCATGTGTGGAAAACTGCCTCTAGTAACACAGGTGCCTGAGATGGCACATTGACCCACGCCTGTCCGAGCAGAAAACGTTTCCTCACTTGGGACAGCACGCGCTCTCACCCTCCACCAGAATAAAATCAGCAATACCAACTCTATTCAGTATGTTATCATAGAAGATATTTTATCTTCCTTTCAGTTTCTCTGTGTTCATCCAATATTTCATGTTCCTCTTTGTTTGATTTTAATTCTTGAATAGCCTCCTTTCTCTGTTAGGTGTTTATTCTGAGTGACTGGTAAGTTTGGCATTTCCATGTCCGCCCTTCAAACATCGTCTGTCCAACTGTATGCTGTTGGATTTCCAGCTGAGAGGTTTGTTTGTTAAAGACGGAGGCCAACCACTCAGATCACAGCTTTCAAATCTATGAAGTGACGCAGACACTATTCAACAAATTCCCGAACCATCAAACTGCGCTTTCAGAGCCGTGCGAACCATCAAATGGGTCACAGAGCATTTAGACACACACAGCCACATTCAGTGAAAAGGTTTTCTTCCTTTGCAACAACTAAATAAAACATGCTCCTTTAATGGGAAACTTTCTCTCTGCACAGGTCAGTTCACTTTTTAAAAGATGGTTCAAAACCTTACCCTCCAATGTTTTTCCTGTGACTGAAGATAGCATTTATTTACTACGAGTAATGTACTATTGGTAATATGTATTCCACTCTCATAAGACACTAAACCCACACACTCTATAAAAATGGACTTCCAGTAAGATGTGACTTTTTTGAAAAACCTATATACTGAAACGAATATGTAATAATAAGTTTCCATACAGTGAAGTCATAAAGCTGTTGGTCCATGTATTGCCATTGGGAATACACATAGATTAATATATTGCAGACAACTCAGATCACAGTCTGTCTGGTTTCTCATTTTAAGAGACCTCGTTCATTTGCTCATGTTTACAAAATCACACTTGCCCGGTCTGGGGAAATAAAAATGTAATTAAAGTGTATCCCTTGTTAGTTTATTTTAAGAGCAGTCTGAATCTAAAACATGTACTGTATAGCATTGATATAGAAATGCAGTGAACACACTTTATTTTTACAGTTGACTGATTTTAACAACCATTTTTATCTACCTCTCACTAGGGGACCAACACAGCTCAGGGGTAGACTCATTTTACAGCTTAAAATTCAAAAACACCCACAACACTTACACAATCGCAACATCTGGTGCAGATAAAACACTGACTTAACACAGTCCGGACAATATTTAGTCAGGGCACTAATACTCACTCACCTGATGTATCATATATTACACATGCACCTACATTTAAATTATTATTACTTCATATTTGGAGTTCAGACACTGCAGGGTGCATACCAGCCGAGGCATAAGTTATTCATCAAAGCGCAGAGGTAAATGGAAATCAGGCCGCACAGCTTTTTCCCTCATCATGTTTATTCCCTCAAACATTTTCACTGCAAAGCTTTCTTTCACCATCACGATCAGTCTCCCCATTATGATGAAGATAATGTAGCATGAACAATTTGGGGATTGTTATCTTACTTTAGTAACAGGCAGGATTAATATAATAAGTGAACTGACTAAAAATGAATGACCTGTCAGATCTAATTCTCTACGGGTAGGCATTTGCATTTTACTTTAGTGGCTTCAAAACTCTCAAGAAGTTTTCTGAGGTCAGTAACATGGAGTTGAGTTTTAAAGCTTAATGAAAAGGCCTCTCTCCTGAGACGCTTGTGTAATTTCAGCTCTTGGTACCTGCCTTGAAAACTCCCCGCTACTCTGCAATTCGCTGCACTCATATAAAGTTGTCTAAGCCTCTAATTGGCTGAGGGGAAACCAGGGCAATTATAATCAGTCAATTAATTGGACCTTTTGTTCACTAAGGCCAGAAAAAATTAAGCCAATATTTTTTTTCTCTGTTGGCAGTCACTCCTCTAATTCCCTACTTTGTTCCTCCAAAGAAGAGACTTAATTTAAAAAGGAAGTTCATTATAACCTTTGCCCTTTCACCTCACATGATTTTAAGCACACACACTCTCTTGGCATTGAATGCAAGGATGTAACTTGTGTGGCACATGGAGCCTTTATAAGTTTAGGTGTGAAAATACAAGGCAGTGACTGCGTAATTAACCTTAAAGTTAATGGGCACTGTGTTGCGTTGAGCTAAATACTAGTGTTAGTATGCGAACACGCTATTATGGCAATGCTAACATACCGAGTTTAAGCATGTACTGTTGAACATGTTCAACATCTTAGTTTAAAGTGTTAATATGCTCACATTTGCAGTAAATAAAAATGCAGATGTCGATGATGTCATTAGTTTGACAGGTATTTGGTAATAATTAAAAGTAATACAAATTAAATTAAGAGGAATTTTGACATGAAAAGTAGCTAAATTAAAGGTTAAGGCATCACTTAAACTATTACAATTTATTCTGAAGGGGGTATGGTAATCCTGTTTATTAGCTAGTTCAACAAAGTCATTAGGATAAATCATCTTCATCTTCTAACTATGCCCCAAAGCAATGGAACAAAATACCTGTAGACATCAGGGAAGCCAGCTCGGTGGAAGTTTAAAAAAAAGAAACTCAAAACACATTTGTATAAGTTAGCCTTTTAAGAAGACGACTCCTGCTCTATGCTGCACTTTCTAAATGCATTGCGATGCATTTTAACCATAGACTTTATATATCATTTTTTTAACCTGATTTTAACCTATCACCTGATTGTGTGTTGAATTTGCACTATTCTCCTTTTAATGCACAATTGTATTGTTTTACCTTTAATCTAATTGTATTTTTTTATATATATGTCTACTCTATGCAATTTTTAGTTTGTTTTTATGTCTTTTACTGGTCTGTATTCTGTGTGATATATACATTTTCTGTGAAATGTCTATGTGAAGCACTTTGGACTGCACTTGTTGTATGAAAGGTGCTAAACAGATAAAGATTATTATTATTATTATTATCTTGGCATAATTAATACCTGTATCCAAAAAAAAAGCAAAGAAAAAAAGCAAATTCCTAGTAGTTTACATTTTAGAAATGGGCAAAAGTGAGGAATCAATCAACACTGATTTCCCTCCTGTTGAGCCACGCTGCTAGCTACCAACCAAATGTCTTTTCTTGGATCGATTAACTTTTCTCAAGCTTCAGAATAGAGTTGTTAATCACTGTGGACAGAACTGTCTTCGCCTCTGATGATGAACATCACATTAAATCAGCTCGACAGATGCGCTTCATTTTACCAGGCGTTCTTTTTTCCATCCCGTCTTTTTCTGACTTACTACCAAAGTGATGAGGCTTCGTTCTGACGTGGATGAAGTCAAGTCAAGCAAACATGCATTTCACCCTTAAATAACCACATTGATTTAGAATTAGCAAGGCACCCAGTGACTCTGTCCCTGTCTCTCGTGGCTACAGGAGCCTAAAGCTGCAGAAAGCCGTGGCCTGTGGGGGCTCTTTGATCAGGCATGTGCTTAACGGGATGAGCCTGGGAGCGAGTGGTGGACACTAATTACCCTCCAATAATACACTGCTGACAGTGTGTGTGAGTGTGAGTGGAAAAGAGATACAAAGAGAGAGAGAGGAACAGCGGAGAGAAGAGATAGGAAAGTGACAGCAAGCAGCACAGAGAAGTAGATAGTGTGTCTTTGCTCTCCAGGGTTTCTGATGGCCTGACTGTGACATCACAGTGATCATTGAGTGTGCTGTGACCATCCCATGAAGAAAATGGTTCATGTTTTTCAATGTGTGTCTCCATGTATCAGGGCTCGCGTATATATGAAACTGTTTGTGCGCCTGTGTGGACACACATGTTACTATGTATGTAGAGTATGTCCGCTCACCTTTGATTAACTCTCTCTGAACAGCATATGATTTGTTTTCCCTGATGCGTGTAATTCAATGGCCCTTTGCATCCATGCTTTCATGATGGGGAGAAGATGTGCGAGTTTTGAGGTCAGATGTTCTGCTTGTATTGCGGCGTGTTGTAAGTAAAGTCACTTTTAAAAGATAACAATTCCTCAATTACACACTTGTACTTGACAGGCTAGGAGCGTTGGGAACCAAAAGAGAAAAACACAAAATGAAACATGAAACAAAACTAAATATTGTCTTTACAGCAAAGGGATGTTCATGTCCTTACAAAGATGCTTATAGCTTTTGCAAAGAGTAAACACAGACACCAAAAATAGAAATGTGATAAACAGGGACAACAAATACAGACTCTTTATGTCACTTGAACTCATCCAGTGAATGTATCCAAAATACTGATGAATGAAGTGAGCACATAGACAGCCAGGGAAATACGTAGAAGGGAAAGAAAGGGGAGAGCTCCTTAAGGAGATACAACTCAATACTACCCTCAACAATATGTTACTTAAAATGAGAATAACAGAGCAGGATTTTCAATGTGAGCCATTATCAGCATTTACAGCAGGGTTTACCAAAAGTTTAAGAATAAAAGGTAGCTACAGTCTGTCACATTTATCTGGGCTCTTATTGCAGCCGGAGCTGAAAACAGCCGCACTGCTGCAGAAACACAGTTTGGGAGCTGTGTCTGGAGTGGGAGGTCATGGGCCTGCTCAATTCAATCATATTTTAAATCGCAATTATGACTTTGGCTTGAAACATTATGAAAACAACATCATTGAAATAAAACGATTAATTGGTATTTCAGTTGAATTATACTTAAAGTCAAGGGTAATCGACTGTTAAAAACATACTGTTAACATTTTTTTTCAATAAATGGATGTTTTAAAAGTAAATGGATAATCGTTTTTAATAATCGTGACATCAATTATTGACCAAAATAATCGAGATTATGATTTTTGCAATAATCGAGCAGCCCTAGTAGGTCGTGGTGGTTTTATCGCGCAGCAGTTGCAACTAATTGAGAAATTCTGCTGCCTGTTGATCATGCATGCCAGCAGCGGTTGAGTGAATCAGTTTGGGGTTTCAAACTATTGCGAAAAAAATTATTTCCTACCACACAAGTCTAACACCCAACCGTATACAGTAGTTACTCAGGTGTCATAAAATAAACCACATCACATGTAAGATTAAGGGAAAATTATCCGGGATAAAAATAGTCTCTTGGATGTGAAGTGATGCTGCTGCACAGAGAACTAGTTTTTTCTTCTAGTTCAAGTAACCAGAAATCATTTAAAAAGCTTTCTGACCCACTCAACTGCCCTACAAGAATTAGGTGTAATAAAATGATCTTCTCTTGACCTGACCCACCTTTACAGACAGCTTCAAGCACTGAGTAGTGGGAAAGTATTGAGATGAAGGACACAGTAGATCATATGAATGGGTAGCTGTAGTTATTTTTCTGGGTAAAGTGAAAAACTTAGGCAGAAGAAACGTCATAGTTCAATTCTACATCATGTCTGTGGACTCACAATGAAGCATATAGTTTATCTGTTTTTTAATACATGCTACAACTCAGCTCGGCAAACATTTCTTTAGCCCAGTCTCAATTAGGGTAACCCTTCTGAGCTACAGCCAAACACACCAATAAAGAAGCTAAAACATATTTTGGGCAACTTATGCCATGATATGTGAGGCAGTGACCTGGGAGTGTAATTAGCCTGAATGAAGTGATTGAGTGTCAATAGAAAACGTAAACAGGTAATAAGGAGAAAAGTGGGGGAAACACTGTCAAAAATCCAGACCGTCCTCCATCTGAAGCATCTGTTGTCTTGCTCAACCTCTCTCTCTCTTTCTCTCTCTCTCTCCATCCTAAAGCGTGACTCAGTTCATTGCCAGCACTAAAAAGCAGGATGTCCCAAAGGAATCAGGCAATGGGGCTGTCTGGAGGACATGTGTGTGTGTGTGTGTGTGTGTGTGTGTGTGTGTGTGTGTGTGTGTGTGTGTGTGTGTGTGTGTGTGTGTGTGTGTGTGTGTGTGTGTGTGTGTGTGTGTGTGTGTGTGTGTGTGTGTGTGTGTGTGTGTGTGTGTGTGGTGTTGGTTGGAGGGGAGATGATGGTTTAAGCCAATCCATAGGGGGCTGAAATAAGTCCTCTGCCTGTGGTGGTTAAACCATGTGTGCAGGAGGGGGGTTCAGTTGCAATAATCATACGACAATCGCGTTAAGCGGATCCTCAAGCCACATACACACTCAGGAACACACATATACACACTGATTGCCTTTCAGACTTTAATGCAAATATATATCTTCTGAGAGAGTAAGCAAAGAGCTGTTCTGTAACTCCAAGCTCAAAGGAGCATATAAGTCTGGCAGAAAGGAAATATGTTTGATGACGCTGTGTTGCAAGCAGAGAACTCCATGCAAGCAGACTTAAACAGGGGCTTAACGTAAACCATTTCAAAGGCTGGTGCAATAGAGAGCATTTGATTGTTGGCCATACTACAACCATCATTGTAAAGACTTAGTAGTGAAGGCTTTCTTTTATTGGAGTATGCTATGAATTATTAGCAATGCATTTGCTGCCATCAGGGGCCGAACTTGTTAAATAGGCAGATCCTCTTCTCGCTGACAACACGCAGCAGCTATTAAAGAGCACTGTAAAGTGAGATAAAGGGTCAAGCCTGAAACTTAATGCGGGTCAGATCAGTATAATGCAGGCATGGCTGGACAACTCTCTCAGCCTATTTCTGCAAGGGGTGATCCGGGCTGCGGAGAAATGCACGCTCACTCATTTGAATCACTCTATCTGAAGCTTTATGGAAACTATCTTATGCTGAAATGTTCTGATGTGTATTAAAATCTAACAAACAGGCTGTGACTTTACTCTGAATGTCATACCTCCAGATAACAGCCCAACGCTGCGCAGAACTCTCACTCTTACCCAGGGGTGAAAGTGGTTTGAATTTCTTGCAGGTACTATAATGCTACCCCGACCTTCATTGGTTCATATTGTTCTCCTCCCGCCCCCAGCTTCATGCATCCCTGAACACAAACTTCACATTTGTAATGTCTTTATGGGGTAGAAATTAGAAACACTTGACAATATGTATAGTCAATTATTTATTTTCAATTGTGCATACAACTTGTGTCAAAACTTAACAGACCATTAGCAAGGCATGTTGAGGGACGTAAACTACACACTTTTCCACATTTTCCACAGAGGGCTGAAGTAGCTCTCCTCTTCTGTGTACCAGCGAGCCATGCAGCTTGTTGAGTGGGCTGCTCTTCTTCCTTTGCCCAGCCAGGTCTTCACATAAGGCAGTGGATCCCACTGTCTGCATGGTGGTCCCACAGAGCTGATGAAGAGGAGATTTGCTGCATTTTTTGCTGTAAGTTTGCTCCTATACTCAGTTATGATGTTATTCATTGTGCTGAACCCCCGTTCACAGTCAGCATTGCTTGGAGACAGTGCCACTGCCATGAGCAACTTCTTCATTTTGTTGGGAATGTTTCTTCCTCCACTGGCCTTGTATTCTGTGAATCCAAGATGGCCCTCTTGTTGGTTCACATGTAGGACATCACACAAAGCCCTCACCTCATTATCTCAAAATCGAGGATTGTCATGGTCCCAGTTGTCAGGGTTGAGGACTGCCATTTGATTGATAAGGCTGTTATAAGCCTCTTTTCGGTTGGCTGCAACACTGGCCTGTGCTCTGTTTGCTGTGGTTGTGAAGAGTCTTTCTTTCATATTGTCTGCCACTGCTCGGATGAACTGAGCAGAGTCAATGATGGGAGACCTGCCAACTCTTAACTCCTCTCCCTTGAATTCCATCACTTCCTCTGCCTGACTGGCATCAACTGCATGTTGTCCTGGGTAGCGATTGAAACTTTCTATGCGTTTGACATACGTCGTCATGATGTCATGGGCCTTTGGGAGTGTGGTCTTCCTGTTCTGAAGAATTTCAGACAAGTTCTTAAGTTCAGTCAGAACATCTGCCATCAGTGCAAGACTTTTCAGGAAGTTGATGTAGCACAACTTAGAAAGCAGACCTTTGAATTTGGCCCTCTCTCTGCTGTCCCTTGTATCATCCTCTGATGCCTCACGGAAATGTTGTGCCAAGGCTGGATAAGACTGCCAAACTGCAGAGACTGCCCTCCATGAAGAAGCTACCCAGCGAACACTGAACACTTTTCCAATCCTCCTGAGGGCGATGTCCAGGTTGTGAGCACATTCAATCAGCTGCCGCATGTTTTTTGGTGACTGGCTATATAATGAATATAGGCTGTCCATGAATGCCTGGAAGTCCTTTGTTCCCCCTGTCACAGCCAGTGCCTGGTCAACAGCAAGCTCCAGTCTGTGATTAAGGCAGTGCCATAGTATGATCCCTGGGAAGTCATCCTGGAGCAACTTCCCAACACCTGACTTCACTCCCAGCATGACACTGGCCCCATCACTGCAAAATCCAATGAGGATTTCTCTCAGCAACTCAACAGTGAAGCCATTTTTAAGCAAGCAACCCATAATCTGTTCCTTGATATGAGCAGCAGACATACTATCCAGCTCAACCAGGTCCAACGGAAAGGCAATGGGCTCCATGTCTCCATCAACACTAGCCTTCAGGAACACAATTAGTGTTGATTTGTGCCCAACACTGGTTGACTCATCAGCCAATACTGTGATTTTGCTCTTGGTCTCTATTATCTTTTTTAGAAGTTCCTTTTTCATCTGTGATGACACATGCTCAATTATGTCAACACAGACAGTTTTGCTATGCAAAACACGCCCTAAATCAGCAGAATTTGCATGCTGCAGGTCAATCAGACTCTCAAAGTCTGTGAAAGGCTTGTTGTTCTTGGCCACATAATAGGTTGTCGTGAATTACCTTGGCAGTAGACTCAAACACAGACTCCTGACTACTCACGTTCATTCTCAGAAGAATATCTTTATTTGCTGTCTGAAGAATCTTGACTGCTTCATTATGTGCTGCAGAGTTCTTGTGCTCACGGATTTTTTTGCGCAGTGATGAAAGCTGGACATCCCTTGATTGACCAGCTGGGATTATCTTTCCATCAGCCCACTGAATAGCAATATTAACACCACGGGATGCCATGACACCCAGATCCTTCACATCATGGCATGAGGTACAGCCTAGCCTTCCATTGTGAGCATACATCCATTCATTTTTCTGTTTGAACTGTTCATATTGTTCTTCTTTCCATATAGAAGGGTATGCAGTAGGGCTAGCATCACCTGTGGTGGCTTCTGAGGGACCTGCTGCCACTTCTTCTGGCTGAGTCTCCTCTTCCTCCCTCTGGGCCTCAACTGTTATAAATTAGAATAAAGATGTATAACTAAATTCAGCAGACAGTCAAAAATGTACAAGTCTCTGTCTTTCTTTGAATTTTCAGAATATTGGTTACATAAATTAAAATACTAATAAAATAAAATGTATGCCAAAATGTGCAGATTAAAATAGAAGATATCAAAGCAAAATATTTAATGTTAAAATAGTATGCTGTGTACATGTTGTGTTCTGAGTAAAATAGCCATTGACTATATAGAGCAGGGGTGCCCAACCTTTTTTGAACCAAGACGGCGGCGATCGTTGCCGGGGGGGGGGGGGTTATTAACTATAGTTATTTGACCACAATATTTGAACACAATTACAGTTTATTTTATTTTCAACTATATTCTTCTTCTTCTTCTTCATATTACTACTACTACTATTATTATTATTATTATTATTGTTATTGTATATGTAATATTTTTCACTCCCTTCTCTTTTTCAAGTGAGGGTGCTTAACATTCAACTGGGACCCTTATGCACCCCCGTAGAACCGGGCCTGGAGGTGGCCAAACTACGGCCCGCGGGCCACATGCGCCCCGTTGATGTGTTTAATGTGGCCCGTCCAATATTGGTATAAATGAGCCAGGGTTCCCGCGCTGATCTTAAAAAGCCTTAAAGTCTAAAATACAACGATCCAATTTTTATTTATGTTATCCCCCACTGTCCACACGCCGCGCGCGCCGCGAAAAGTCCCTTCCTCCCTGGTCGTCGCAGCTGCGCGTGGACGTCACCCCGCGCGCGGGAGAATGAGATTAAAACAACCCTCAGCCCGACATGAATCAAGACGGAACCAAACAATGCCCCCCGGCCCGGCTGTCACATTGATACATCATTGTGGCCCCTGAACCAAAAAGTTTGGCCACCCCTGTTGTAGGACATTAACGATAAAACAGAATATTGTTGTTCTACTTTTAGACATCTCGAGATCGACTGGGGATCGACTGGTTGGGCACCCCATATAGAGATATACAGTTTGCTAGTTAGCTAACTTATTATATTCATCATGGCCATGTTCATGTCCATTCTCTGGGCTAAATAAGCATCATCACCTGTGTCATCTGTGGGCGTTGTTTTTCAAATTTTAAGCACATTCTGAGTTTCTTCATCTCTCTCCTTTCTCTTAAACATCTGAAGAGTCGTCGTTTGCATTTTTGCTTTAATTACCACGTAGCCTAATTTTCTAGCTGTCATTCAGTCACTCCATTCTTTTCTCCTCCCGCTATTCTGATCAAGTGGGAAAAAGCTAATATGTGACCCGCTCTATCGAAATCAGTCGGAAGTCGCAACGGCTCATTTCAAAATAAACGTGGATTTGCGTAAAAAAATAGTTGTTCGGGTGTTTTGTTTGATTTTAAATAAACAAAGTCTTGGCTTTCAGAATATGAAACTTGTTTCGGCAAATTCAGATGATAAATACAACTTAGAAGCTTGTAACGGCATAATTACAAGCGGAGAACGGAGTAACTTGAGGTCACAGCAGGCATAACAGCAGCCGGTGTTTCTCGTTAGTGTTTTCCCCGGGACACAAACACAATACGCACAAACGCAAAAATACACATAGACACACACGTATACAAAAACACACACACTCGCGAGCTTCCCCCAGACCAGTAATCCAAACCAAAATATCTGCCCTTCGTAGTATAAATTCCACGGGTGGAGCTATCAATTCTTCCCGGTCCTCCGGACCGCCTGGAAATCTCTTACCGGTACTAAGGACCGGGTAGGACCGGCACACTTTCAACACTGCTCTTACCTCCAAGCGCCTTTTAGATTAATCTAAAATACCCCAATCCTGAGGTCTGCAGCATCAGCCTTTCCTCTGTTGGCATGAGACAATACCTTCTGTAGCCTGCTGATCGGACCCCCAATGGGAGTGTGTGTGTGTGTGTGTGTGTGTGTGTGTGTGTGTGTGTGTGTGTGTGTGTGTGTGTGTGTGTGTGTGTGTGTGTGTGTGTGTGTGTGTGTGTGTGTGTGTGTGTGTGTGTTTTCCAGCCACTTATCTGCATACACAGCCCCTGTACAGAATCATAAAAAAGCCCACACAGCCAATAGGGGATTGAGGGAAGGATGAGGGAGCGGAGGATTGAGGAAGGTTAGGGCAAAATCCTTTCATTTTCTGGGGGTTTACCTCCAAAGGCCAAGTGAACTATCTCTAACAAGCCAGGACTGAGCAGATTTCCTTTCACTTGAGCAAATGATGTTCTACTGAGGAGGGTATTGACACTGCCATCGCTTTTCAGCACCGCTTTCTTGTTCCTTTTGAAATGTGCCAAGTTCAAGGGCGAAGCTACAAAGCAGTCGGCTGTAGCAAATCTCCCCAACTGAAGAGCATGACAGAGAGTAGCATCCCTTTCCCCTCAACACTGAGTCTGCATCAGGTTACAGGATGTTTGAAGCCACTGTCTTTCGCATGTCGACCGGAGCGTAACAACACGAAGGCACTTAGTGGTGCTCCCACGGGAGGACTCGTGGTACCACATCTGGGACAAACTCACTGCTGCACTCAGGGCTTTGAAGTTGTTGATAACATGGCAGGGCTTCAACCTATAGCCAGAATAATTACCCTACCACATTTTGTTAAAAGCACACTGTGTTGAATGGAACCAACCGAAAAAGACTTGTATCGTAGAGCTTCAGTCAGTAGACTACAAAACAACTCATGAAGCAAGAAATCTAGGTGTAGTGATGGACTGGACCTGAATTTCAACAGTCACATCACAACAGTTATTAGGTCTGCATACTATCACCTGAAGAACATATCTAGGATAAAAAAACTAATGTCACAACAGGATTTAGAAAAGCTTTGCTTTTATCTTCAGTAGACTCGACTACTGCAATAGTGTATTCACAGGGCTGACAAACATTTTTATCAGAAAGCTGCAGCTGATTCAGAACGCTGCTGGTCGAGTCCTCACTAACATTAAAAGAGTGGATCACATCAGTCCGGTTCTGAAATCTTTACACTGGCTTCCAGTCGGGCAAATACTTGATTTTAAAGTACTATTGCTAGTTTTTAAATCACAAAATGGTTTAGGACCAAAGTATATTAATCTCCTGCATAATTATGAACCATCAAGGGCTCTCAGGCCTTCTGGGACGGGTCTGCTCTCGGTTCCGAGAGTAAGAACAAAACATGCCCCGACAATCTGGAACAAACTGCCCGAAACATGCACATCTGCAGAGACTCTTAGTATTTTCAAATCGAGACTGAAAACATATATTTTTGCCGCTGCTTTTAATTGAGCTGATCATATGCGCACTGCAGTATGCCTTTTATTCATGTATTGTATAACTGTTGTGTTTAATTGATTATCTTTGCTTTTTAAATGCCTGTTGTAAAATGCCATTATATAATGTGTTTCTGCTGTATTTATTCTTAAACGTCGTGTATTTTATTTTGTAAAGCACTTTGAATTTGTCGCGTGCTGAAAGGTGCTATATAAATAAACGTGCCTTGCCTTGTAGAATGAGCTTTATCCACCACTGGTAAATAAACCAAGACAATAGTGTAATATACTGTGTGCAGCCTTAAAAAGTCAAAACAGAGTAACTAAACTCTTAGTGAGGAATTAAGTTAAGATGTGAATTTGACCTTTTAACAGCTCACGTACTACATGCCTAAAAGCTTGCTGGTTAAGTGGTCACAGCCAGCCTAACTAGAGCTAAAAACAAAGATTACCTGACCTGATTTTATTCATCTAATCCCATCTAAACTGAACACACAATTCAGTGTGCTTACTCTTTGCTAACCTGCTTTCCCAGCTTTTGACTTTATAGAAGAATTTAAATGTAAAAAAAATTAAGTTAAGCTACCTTTAACCCTTAAACTGTAGGTCGATTTATTGAAGTTATGTTGATATAAATATTAGAAAGAAGAAGAAAGGCAGACACCTAGCTAAAAGGAAATTGTTTACATCCTTTGAATTAAACTGAAATGATCAAATTAAGTTTAAAGGCTCAAGCAAGCTGGAATTGCTAACCTTTTTTTGAAGTGACCAAGGGCAAATGTCAAACATCTTTTTTGTTCTGGCTGTCTGCCTTTGTGGGCAGAATAAACTCAAAATTCAGAAACTGAAAAAACTATGACTGACAGACTGATTAACATTTAGACACAAAAACATCAGTTAACACTTGGAACAAAGATGCTGCCAAACGGTTGTGCGTTGATGTTGGGGGATTCAAACCCCACTGCAGTCAGCAAGTCGTTGTGTCCCTGGGCAAGACACTTCACCCCAAATTGCTCCTGTGTCCACAGTATTGAGTATGTAGGTCGCTTTGGATAAAAGCATCTAACAAGTGTAATGTAATGTTACCATCGATAAGGACACCCTCCCAAGAAACCTGCATCTAGTCGCAACGAGATGAAATTCAAGATTAAAATACCTTTTCTGTTCCTTGTGAAAGCAGCATTAAAGCATTTATCTCATCTTTGTTCTGCTCTGGGTCCCCTGGGAGTCACTCAAGGACCCTATTTCAACATTTTGATTTTAAAGCACAAAGGAGTCTGGCAGCCTTACACGAACCAGAGAAGTAAGAAAGTAAAAAGTATGTGTAGAACGGATTTGAAAATAAAAGTAAAAGAAAGAAATGGATCTCCCAAAGAGCAAAACAAACCACAGACAACCTTGCAGAGTGATCCGGCTGTGATTTAATGTCACTACAGACATTATATCAAAACACAGAGGAAATGGGTCTCGCATTTAAGTTGTGGCTGTAGCATCCGGATCTATGAGTGGTTTTGTCCTTCACTGGCAGCTTTCCACCTACAGAAATGCCCTAAAGCACATAAATGAACCCGTACAGCTGTACCTAACCATGACCCTGAGCTCTGAGGCAGCGCACAGCCATCCACATCTGGAGGACCAATGGGTGAAATCTACATTGACAGTCATTGAGCTGCAGCTGCTGGAGAAACGTATCATCCATGCATTGGCTCGTTTTGTGCATGGATGGCTGCCTCTCAGTTGCTCGGGGGGATGAGGTGCATACGATGTAATGAGTCATGACACGATTACAGATCATCATCTCCAAAGGAAACTATGACCTGAGACCCTCCCATGAGATGAGACAGTGACTCCACACATTTCTGGAGAATACAAGATATTATAATGCACAGGCACGTGGGGTTTGTTATGAAGTGAGCACGAATACTCAGAATGGAAAACGTTGTCTCCGTTCTTCTTTGGTTTGAGGCATATGCCAGCCAGCAGGACGCACACATTGAAATGTGGGGGGAGACTATTTTCAAATAAGCTCTTGATTTGCTTCTGGGCGTTCAGAGACTGAATAATTGAAGTATGATGAGCATTTCGCTTTAACCGCAGTTGCAGCTATAAAACATGTGTGCATGTGTCATTATCTCTCTCTAATGTCGTTTAAACATCACTTTTCCCGATTTACTAATCGTTTTAGGTGCTTTGATATAACTGCATGCTTTGGTTTGTTTGTAGGCTACGGATTTGAACTACAACGCGCACTAAGGGAGGTATAGCTCGAGGTGGGATTTTGGTTTATGACCACTAAAAAGTAATATATCGAGAAAGTTCACTGACCATTCACATCCTAGTCATAAAGTAAGGAGTATAATGCTACTTTTTTCGAGCTCAGCACCGAGTTACGGCGCAGTGTCTCTTACCTTGAGCTGCGAGGAGCACCAGCAGGAGGACGCTTGTTAGTTTCCCGAGGAAATTCATCGATACATCGGTCCTTGACGGTTCTTTATGCAGATAAAGAAGATACTTAGAGTTGAAGTCTGCTCAGTAACCCACTATAAACGTCTGAGTAGCCTAAGATTCAAGCATCATGTTGTCTTTGCGCTCCGGTGCGTGGAGAGGTTGGACTCGCGGTGCGCTCTGCCGACATGAGCAACTTCTCTCGTCCCGCCTCCCCCTCCCTCCGTCCCCGCATTACTCTCACCCACCCACTCAGCCAAAGTGCCAAACCTAGCGACCTGACTCACGGTGACTCACAGGTGTTAATTTTGGAATAAGGAAACGTTTTTAAATAGCTATACCGCCAGGGGTCCCACTGCTAAAATGTCTATTTGAACCCTTGTTTTTTTGCAATCCTTTTTCCTTAAATTATTCAAATGTAACTGTATTTTCACTTGTCTGATAGTTTACACTTTCTGAAAATGCGTAGGCCTACATACTGTAAATCAAGCTCAAAGACCTATCCTCACATCTACTCAATACAGCTCTAGAGAAAGATGCAGCACCCACACAATAATCACACATTTTCCCTGCTGAGCTGTAAATGACCTATTTAGTCACTTAATTGATTTTGTATGCATAACAATGCTCAGGCAGCTTAAAGCATTAGCTGCTCTATAATAGAGTGTTGAGGGATGCAGAGTCTGCCCAATTCAAATAACAGAAAGCTAAGCATAATGCATATCTGCACACTGCACTGTCGAGCATGTAAGTCCAGACTGACAACTACATATATATTCTTGAAAAAAAAAATTGCAGTCACAGGTAAACATTATAATTAATTTACTGAAACAATGTGTATATGAAGTTTCTCTCTGCGCTTCACTTTTAGTTTGAAGTTGTATTTCTTACTTTTGTTAAACCAAGACATAACAGGATGGACAGAGATAGCTTTTAGTTGATTTCTATGTTAATAATTTATGAATCTTATGCCGATATGGAACAAATTCACCTGCATGTCTATATGCGTATCTATACCTATTTTAGTTTTCTGCATCATAAGATGTTTTTGTCTACTCAGTCACTCTTCTTTACCCTCTCACCTGGCACGAAAAAAAGAACATGGAGTTTATACATATACTAACAAAAATATATATCTGTGTGGGGGTGTGCTGACATATATCTTTATATAGCTTTATAAGAGTAAGACTAAATAGAAAGATACAAATATAGCTTTCTTATTTAATGACCTCTTTTGTCATGTTAGATGTTGTTTTCCCTGCTGCAGTCAGCTACTGTATCAAATAACTACATACATGTACAAAGGGTCTTGCATGTAAGCAGCTGCCGGCTCAGAAGCAAAACGGCCAGAGACAAGTGGACGTCCTGGTCCTCAATTTTAAGCTCAATTAGTTTTGTCGTTTGGGTTAGTGAAGCCAACCGAGCTTGATGTTGAGTCTCAAAGGCTGGAAGCTGTCGTGATTAAATGTCTCTAATGGGCCGGTAGCAACATCCAAAAGAAGAAAACAGACAAAAAAGAAAGAGGAATGTAAGGTATAAGGGTGTAAAGAGAGGTTTTATAGGAGCTAAGGATGCAGAGAGGGCTTGATGGATGAAGATAACGGCATATGGACAGCTAATAGGGAGGGAGAGATACACAGCTGAGCATGAAATGTTAAAAGCTCCAGAAGTGATGTGATGTAGTTAGAGAGCGTCACCAGAAGAGCAGAAAAACAGGGATGCACTTTGGCTGCTTGATGTGCTTCAGTGTGACAGAGCCAGTGAATCTATTTGCAGATGTTTTGGTTCAGTGATGCTGAGAAAAGCTGAGGAAGAGTCTCCACCCACAGGCAAGGAGTATGGAGGAACAGATTATTATTATTCACACTGTGTTACTTTTATTTTATGCCCCCACTATTACAATGTTGCTCTTCTTTTACCTCTTCGCCAACAAGATAGTGACAGACATTTAAACAAGCCTTCGTAACAATTAACACTTAAAAACAAAAATGTGCAGGTATTTCTCCATGGAGTTAGCTTACAAGCTAAAACGTCAACCTGTGACCTTTGTTGTTTATTTGAATATATTTCCCTGTAAATAACTAAATGTTGGTTTTAAAAGTGTGCATTTGCCTGAATGCTACTTGAATTGTTCCGTAATAACCCGTCTTTTCAGTCATATTTAATTAACTTAGATTAAAATGGGTTTTTAAGGGGAACAAACATAGCAGAACTGTGTAATGTGCTGATCTCCTGGCTATGATGGTTTAAAAGCGTTGGTCCCTCTGCTCAACAGCTCCTTATCTGCAGCTCTTTGTGATAAGTTTCGATTTACGTAATTAAGGAAGTAAAACTGGATAATGGCTTCACCTGGATTTACAAACCTCCTCAAGGCAAGAGCGTTCAAGTCATATGATTGGAGTGAGATATGATAACTAGAACTGCTTATACATGCAATAAAAACTAAACATGTGAATTCATAAAAGGAGTTGTGAAGCAATCTGAAGACTGTAAAGTGTGTGGTGCATTTACTTAATATTTACTATTTAGGGATATAAAATAATGAAAGTCAGCTTCACAGGTGGAGGCTGTTGCCCTGAAGTGTCACAATCAGCCCGCTGGTGATCTAGCAAGCAGAGCAAGCTAACAGACTAAAATACTCTCCCTTCTTCTTCATCACACTCTTTTTTATTTCTTCATTCCGCTGCTTCTCTGTCCCTCCTTCTTTTGTCGTGTCTTGCCCACCACCTAGTAGACACACTGTTAAATAACAACAGGCATCTGGTGGGACAGCTCATACAAAGCAGAAGGACCTTGAGGGCCTGATGCAGAGCAAAAGGAAAAGGGTTTTAACAGAGTGTGTGTCAGAGAGGACTGTCCCGGCTTATCCACATCAACCTTGTTCACTGTTTCTCTCATGAGTCTGCGTGGGTATCTCTCTCTCTCTCTCTCTGCCTTCTTTCTTTCCACCTTCCTTTATCACTTTGTCTGTCTTTATAAATCACACATTTTCCTGACTTTGGTTTAGATTTGTCCTATTATATGTTGGTGGCCTTAAGATAACAGAGATCAATTGTGTTCAATCTTTTCTTCTTAAAATCAGGTGCATTGCTGTTGTTTCCCTTCTTTCTCTCTGGTCACAGTATCAATGTGTTACTTGTCACTCACACTAGTCTAGTGTTGCAGCAGGTCTGAGGAGTAACCTGTATTATTGAACATGTAGTGTCTGGCACATTTAACATTCACTTAACCGTTTGATATAAAGTTCACCTCTTTTCCATCATAGGTACATTTAAGACTTCTTGCACCAATTTTTCTTTTTTTTTGTATTTTATTATATATATATTTTGCATTGTTGGAGGAGCTTTGGTCATACGATTGTCATTGCCATTTCTATAGCTTACGTATGTGCATTATGACATTAAAACCTTTGCATCTTGAATCTATACTGCATTAATACGATTAATACGAGCTTCGCATTTCAGTTTGACTGCTAACACTGTTTTGATTCAGTATCACTGCTCTCCTTAGCCTTGTTATCAGCCACAGCTTTCTTCAGTGAAAGAGCTCTGATAAACAGACTGTGCAGACTGCCCAGCACCAGACAGCATCAAGTCCATAGCTGGTGCAACCCTGTCTCCTGGATATTACATTTATATACAACTCATTTGCAACAACCAATACATTTTTGGATTAAACGCAATGCTTAGAAGATAACGTCTTAATTTAACATAATGAGGAAATAAACAAGCAGTTAATTAACATTTCTGGCAAGTTACCATAATAGTTAATACTCTCAAATCTTGCCAAACATTATGTGCCTTATATTAACCATGTTATTGTCATGAGTGCATGTTGGAAAGTCATAGCACTTGGTTTGCATTAGGAAGAGATCAATGTGTGGTATGATAAAAGAAAGTCTGCTTTGATTTGAGATGCATCTTGTTCGTTGACATTAAACACAACCTCTTACAGTTACAATTGATGCATTTATCTCAAGTAATTAATACTTGACTGACACTGTGTACATTTTCGATATGATTAAAATATAATCTCAAATGTCCTAACTGAGGGGACGTGTGCTCTTGACCCCTCTCCACCTTTTGTTCCTTACCCTCTAACCCAATCTAAACTGCTTAGTCTTCCTCCCATGATCCCTTCTTCTTTCTGCTCCGCCTCATCCCACCCTTCCACTGTAACCACTCGTCGACAACTCTTTTTAAAAAGCTCTGAGCAGCCCCTTTCCTCCTACATCGCACTGTCATGCTACCCTCACTGACCCCCCCTCAACCCTGCAGCATTTACCCAGCCTTCCTCTCCTCTTCTCCTCGTCTCCCTCCTCCTCCCTCCTCCTTCTCACTCCAGCAGACCCATTAACACCACAGAGATTTTTACTTCCTGTTTTCCATTTATCCAGTGTCCACTATACGCAGAGAGCTTGGTCATGCTGTGGCCTTTTGCAGCCAAAAGCAACTAATTAAAGCCCCTTCACTGCTCAAATCACAGTTATCTGATTAAAGCCCCTTGCTGCTAATTAAACTGACATTTCTCTGCACCATGTTTTTCCCACAAACCCTCCCTCTCTCTCTCTCACACACACACACACACACACACACACACACACACACACACACACACACACACACACACACACACACACACACACACACACACACACACACACACACACACACACACACACACACACACACACACACACGCATCGTATAAAACAGCAACATTGCTTTATGTATTTATTCTCCTGTCCTTCTTGTTCTCTGATTACAGCAGCGTCATTTTAACTGCAGCCCAAGGGGTCAAACAGCCACAAAAAGCTTATCTGGTCCACTCATGTTTTTACTAAAAATGATATCTGAAAGATTGTCTGAAAGTATTCCAGACATCACAGATGATCTACTCGTCATCGCTTTAAGTTATTTTTAATCCATTTAAAAAGTGGTAGAAACATTTTGTTAATAGCCCTTGCAATCTTCATCTGTGTCTTTGGGCATGTGTCCGAGGGGGAAATGTAATCTGTTTCCCTTTTATGACTCTTATCAGCATTTAACAAGATATCTGGTATTCCTTAGAAACACATTCATGTAATTGAAATGTGTTTGGATGGCTTTAATATTAAACCTAGCTTTTCTTTGGCCCTAAAATGTGCATCTGATTAACTTCAGAGATTTCAGTCAGGAGATGATGATGTTATACAAATACTATGTTGTATATAAGCAAAGTACAGCAACAATAATTTGAACACTTTTCGAGTTGCTCATATAATGGTCCAATAATATCCCTCTGAAAATGTAAGTTAACTCAAAATATCAGGTTGCTAAAATAAGATTGAGGCATTTCAGAAACCAAACTAGACGATAATAAATTGGTTGGAAAATCCAAATGTATGACCCAGAATAAAAGTTTGGAGATTGCATAACTTGCTATAACCTAAAGGGGGGAATTCAAATTGCATACATTTAAAGTGATGGTTTGTAAAGTACTGTACATTCAGTGGTTAAATATCAAGCTGTTACATTAAATAACCAGTAGTTAAAATTCACAATAGGGTTTTTAGTTTCTTATTAGATTCAAATCTAACGGCTTTGCCTTCAACGCATAAGCATGGACTAAATGCCACAAACAAGTTCAAAATAGGATTCACACTAAAAGTGATATAACTGATTATTCCAAAAATATACTTTAAACATTCTGAGTATTTATTGCAATGTCTGTTGTGGAACTGAGTGACAGGGCTGCTCCTCTGCACTGTCTCTTTTGACCACTAGCGAGCAGCAACAGGCACCCTGATCTGTCAGCAGGCAGCAGACCTGAGGACATATTTATGTCCTCCGAGGCCCGTTTAAAACCCTGTAAAGTGTTAGGACCACAGTCTATCCCCTCAGCTCAGAGGCTCAACGGGAAGGATCGATGGCCCCTAGACTCCAATGCACAGCAGCTACACATCCTGTAATGCAGTAATGCAGTTCATAAATATTGACCACAGAGCTGAAATGGCAGATATAAATCCTAGAGGAGCATAATGGGAAAGATGGAGGGTTACAGCGCAGTACAGGAAACAGATCAAACTGCTGCAGTCCCCATGCTGCAGCGAAGGATCAAGACTCTGATAACAGCAGGTCGACGGAGAGAATGGAAAAGAATAGAAACATGTCAGTGAAGACAGAGTTGTACGTAGCTGGCATTGCTGAAATGTAACTATTAACTCACGTACATAAGTAAAGATGTGAGGTATAGCTTAAAAAAACAAATACTTTACGTTTTACTCAACTATTTGTCTGACAGCTTTGGATATTACTTCAGATTTTGTTTTCACACATTTCCTGCCATTGTCATGTATCTCTAAATCAGGGGATTTTAATTAATTTTTTTGATTGATAATTAATTGTTCCTTATGGTTTGAGAATATTGTTCACTTATAGATAAACCCTTTAAAACCACTCTTAAATCAGCTGGGATAAACATTACAGCAGAAATGTGATGAATGTTTTAGAATAGGTTGAAACTACTCAATGGTATATAAAGACATTTAATTTAATTAAATTGTAAAATGCAACACACACATAAACTAAGCAATAAGGTTATTCCATATAAAGTAAAAACACTGATAAGCACCCTTTTTTCTGCAGAATGAGTACTCAATACTTTGAGTACATTTTGTTGATACTATTTTCCTACTTTCACAGCGCTACGATTGTTAATGCAAGACCTCCACTGGTAATGGACGATGTTCACAGTCTGGTTCTTTACCTTGAGTAACTTATTTACTGTGGTTACTATAATAACACTGGTAACCACATGTGTTTGTGCATGGCCTTAAACCTACTCATTACTCCTTGAGGGGCGCGCTGAGCGGTGCAGAGGCAGGGCAGCATTGGAGAAGCAGAGGGAGGGATGGCAAATCTTGCAGATCAAAAAGAGCGCCAAATTTAGAAGAAGGTGTTTGGTTGGTGGTATAAGGGGTGAGGCTATTTGTGTCATTGTGGCTCGAGTCGAATGCTCCATAAGCTCGCAGGCTTTGCTCCATTTTGCAATAAACTACATGTAGGAGCCATATGTTAAAATATTTAGTTTGATATATTTCAATATTATAATCCCTTGTTGTTTGTGACATTATATCATTTATTTGAACCAGCCGTGTGAAATTAACGGCATAGACGACCGCAGCTGTTCGTGATTACGAGATGTTATGGCCGACGGCAGCTGCTGGTGATTGGCGTGTGTGAGAAAGGGAAGGAACCACAGAGCAACAGAGAGTTTTTTGACCTGAGAAAATATGTGTTTGTATTTGATACCTTTTGTCTAAGTAAAGAGTCAAACAAACTATCCTGAGACGTATCTTGTCCGAGTCAAGCTTATTTGCTACCTGTGAATCGAATCTTGGATTACTGGAACTACACTGCATACAATTAAACTCCACAACAAGTCCTCATTTACTTCTCTCCTTTAAAGGAAACTAAGATGAACCAGCTTTAACTTTTGTGACTGACATTTTAAAGTCAAACTTACAAAAAGTGCCATTGCACATATCCCTATGAAACATCTGATATTTTGGAGAAATCTACTATAAAATATGCAATAAATACACCTTAGCATGTGATTGCTTGACTGCCTCTGATTGACTTTCTGTAAGGCAAACATTATATATGTCAGTAGTACGCATATGGGTTTGTCTTGCAGAGAAGAATAAATGCTTATCGATCTCTATCTGCAGCATGAAGCGGTCTTTAATGTCGGCTCTTCTGCCGCCCTAACAAACTGCAGATGTCCAGTGTCTCTTGTTTATAGCCTCCCTTCATCACACCTGTCCCTCTTCTTCCCTCCCACTCTGCTGGAAGCCCTCCTCCCTCACTCATTCAGTTTCATCTCCTCCGTCACGCTCCATGATTAGACCTGGAGACCATAACAATGACTCTGTGGCTGCATTTTCTCTTTTTACCTTAAATGATTGAAGACATGAGAAATTGGCCCTTTTGGTACAATGAATGGATTCCTTCTAGACTTAAGAGTCATTTCACCTAATTGTATTTTAATGTAACTGATGACTCATTTATAACATGTCACGATGTTGTACATTGCCTAACATCCCTTGAAGGACCCGAGCGAGACGTCCCCTGGATGCAGGTGAATTATGACCACTGCCCAGGTTGTATAATACATGATTTGCAATGAGACCAATCCAAATGAAATGTGTATGATGTTCAGAAACCAGAAAAGGACATATTAACACCAAGAACAGCTCCACTCAGCACCTCTCACCCTCGAGTGGATACTCTCTAAATGGAAATGAATGCAGATGTTACGTATCTCATTTATGAGCCATACAAGGCGAGGATGAGGTTAGTACTATGGGCTGTAATTACTGAACCCAGCTCCAATTCACGGGCTGTCACAACATTTGTCGGATTATGTCACGTGTGTGTGTGTGTGTGTGTGTGTGTGTGTGTGTGTGTGTGTGTGTGTGTGTGTGTGTGTGTGTGTGTGTGTGTGTGTGTGTGTGTGTGTGTGTGTGTGTGTGTGTGTGTGTGTGTGTGTGTGTGTGTGTGTGTGTGTGTGTGTGTGTGTGTGTGTGTGTGTGTGTGTGTGTGTGTGTGTGTGTGTGTGTGTGTGTGTGTGTGTGTGTGTGTGTGTGTGTGTGTGTGTGTGTGTGTGTGTGTGTGTGTGTGTGTGTGTGTGTGTGTGTGTGTGTGTGTGTGTGTGTGTGTGTGTGTGTAATGTAAGCTATAATGGAGGCCCCTGCCTCTGTATGAATGGGATGTGAATAGGTGATTGATGACTTGTATATGTAAAGCGCTTTGAAGAGTCGTACAGACTGGATAAAGCGTTATTTTAAAATGAATTCATAAACATTTGTTTCCTGGAAAAACCAACCTTAAAAAATGAAGACACAGAAACTGCAATCACATATGATTTTTATAATTGTGATTAAAAATATTGTATATGAAATACTGTCTAATGAGGTCTCTGTCAGCTGACTTACCTGTGGCCTCGGAGTGTACACTTACAAGAGGACATACACTTCCGAAGCTCTGTCCAAAATGCCAACCTGCCGGAGATTGTTCTTGGTTTTGAATCTTCTAACCATTGCTAAAATTGTGTGTTGTGGGAAAAAAGAGCCTGGGGGATATTCAAGCCTTTACTTTGTCTTGTCCTAAACATGCTGATTCTCAAATGAACTGTTAATTGAAGCTAGAGGAGAGATGGAAGGAGTAACAACTTAAATGTAATAAAGAAACTCAGACATGTTTATAATTCTGAATGAAAGATTGCAGGATAGAATAACCCATTAATGTTCATATGATTCATCAGGTTTGCTTGTTGCTGTCATTTCGCTTTATTGATCCAGTTATTAAGTCATCACAGTCCCTTCCTGTAAATCTCAACATGTATTGTCTGCACATAGAAAACTCAACAACATGACTGTACCTATGGGAATAAAATAAATAAGTGTGTTTCATTCCATCAAAAATCCAAGTTGGAAGAAATCAACGGATCAGTACAGTACACGTCTTCTCTGCCAACATTGGAAGCAGTGACAGACGAGTGCATTAAGACGGTGACTAGTTATATAATAGCTCTTGGAAATAATCACTGAACACATATTCAAGTAATGTCTCTGAGAGCAGACTGCGAGGGCTTACAATATGATGAAGGATAAAGCAAGCTGTATAAAATACTGTACAATGTTATTGCTGCTGGTTTCCTTGATTGTGGATTCTGACAAGAACAACTTTGATAAAATGAGAGTAATGTACCTTTAAAAAGGAGCATGGTGAGTATCAACAGCCTAATGGTCATTGGTTTAAAGTGTTGCTTGTTATTGTAACGTCCCTCCTTTATTTAAAAACAAAGCTGCTTTTAAACATGACAGCAGCAGCTTACATTGGATCAGTCTCACAGTGAGGTTTGTGTGAGGGTAAAAGCACGTCGCACACACATCCATTGTTATTGTTATTTGAGCAGTCCAACAGTTTGTGTGCCGTCTCGCTCCAATTTTAAAGGCAAACGTTTGTATATAGTATGTGTGCTATTGGCAAAAGCTCCATGAGAGGTGATCTTCGTCTGTCTTTGAGAAAAAAAAAAAACCTTTTTGAATGCATTCAGGCCCCCATAATGGCATGGTGTCTGATATTTAAACAGAGAGACATAGCTAAACAAAATCTGTTTTAAATTGAAACGTTGCTGTTGTCCAGTAAACCTTTTTGAACTCCAATGTGGGTCAGCACACCTTTATGTATCCATGCTGCTATATTTCAGTCATTGGACCTGTAATGATCCCCAAGGAAGAGCATAGTGATGAAAGACTGCTTTATTTTTTGTTTGAATTAAACAATCATTCTGGTTAATAATAACCTGGTTCTTGTTTTTATAGCTCTCCATTGTGTTTTTTTATTATGATATCATGAAAAACAACTAAGGTGGTCCAAAAGTAAGTCCATCTGGTTATACATGTACTGTTTGCCTTTGCCTAGCAGAGTGGAGCAGAGGATGGCAGGACACATAGAGGATGTCAGAGTGGAAGTAAGGAGGGGAGAAGGTGGTGGAAGAGGTCTAAAGTGCATCATTATCATTTGTCCAGTGAGCGTGTGGTGCAAGACGGACAGGTTTATGTTTTAAAATGTTGTCCGAGCTCTGTTCAGAGGGGCGAGGGGTGAAGTTAGTTCATAATGACGTTTCAGCTTTCATGTATTGTCCTACTCATCAACAAGGGGAGTGTAGTAGTTCTGGAACAGAGGCTGCATGAAGAGACCCAGCGTCCCGACCACACACACAAACACGAAGATCCACAGGAAGAGACGGTCGATCACCATGGCCACGTACTTCCAGTCTTCAATGATCTGTGGAGAGAGAAAGATTTTGAATGCTGCTATAGATTAATGCCATGAAATTAGGTGAACTGTGAATTGTTTATTTTGTTTATTTTGAATAATATGTTTTGTCTCTGGTGCTGCTCATATCTAATATCACATATAATTATTTTTGGCTGACACAACAGTAAAGTTGCTTTGACATGATATGAAGGGCACACAAATCACAAATAACTGAATTGAAGCTGTTGATGGATTTGCTCTGAGGGCAAGCATTGTATACCAGAGCGGATTAGGTATTTACCAATGTTGTGGCTTTTTTTCTCATGCGCAATAATGTAATACATGTGCCGTTTAATCACATGAAGTGCAAATAAATCACTACCAATGCACAACATGTGTTATTCCTACAGTAATGCACAATAACAGTCTTTAATTGAGCAATTGAAAGAAAGGCAAACACGCCAACATAATTATTTCCATACCACATAGATTACATCAAGTAACCCATCACGTAGCACAAGTGGTACAAAAAACATGAAACCTTGGAAATCAATATGTGCAGACCAACAACAAGCAGGTGAAGGAAAGGCCTTCAAAGCATGTTGCACATATTTTAAGTTCTGACATAAATGCAAATGCAGATAAACCTACCCCTTCATCATCATCCTCTCTCTTCATTTTGTCAGCGATGTAGCGTACTCCATCTACTGCATCTTCCACGTCAATGTTGCTCTTGAGCGTCATCCTCTTCCTGAACTCTGTGTTGTCTGACATGTCGCTGATTCTCCAGCCGTAGCGTTTGGCCGACTCCTCGTTGACGAAGAAGGATGAGGAGGAATCGGCCATTCCTGCATGGCCTCCATCGCACATCTTCTGGTCGGAGTAGGATCTCTGTTGGTGTTTTCTCCTGAACTTCTCACGGATGTTGGAGCTGCCGGGTCTCCGCATGAAGAGGTAAGAGGGGAGCCGGTACAGGAAGACACGCTTCACCCACGGAGGCATGGTGTGCGTACTGGGGGACCGATGGTGCACGTTGAGCACGCAAACGCTGGTGACGATGGAGAAGGTGACCAGTACCATAGAAAACATCAGGTACTTTCCGATAAGAGGCACTGCCAAAGACGTGGGAGGCACAATTTTGGAGATAAGGAGTAGAAACACAGTGAGAGCCAGGAGGACGGAGATAGTGAGCGTCATCTTCTCACCACAGTCTGACGGGAGGTAGAACACCAGGATAGCCAGAGACGTGATCAGGATGCAGGGAATGATCAGGTTGATGGTGTAGAAGAGAGGCTTTCTTTTGATAATAAAGTCATAGGTGATGTCCAGGTACCTGATGTCGTTGGGGTCTTCGTTCTTGCGGCCAGGCAGGGAAACAATATCCCACTCACCGCTGGGTTTGAAGTCGTCACGTGAGGCGAAATCACTGAGGAGGATGAGGTCTATCTCAGTGTGGTCGTAGGTCCAGGAGCGAAACTTGAGGGTGCAGTTCTGCTGGTCGAAAGGGAAATCACGGACTTCAATTTTGCAGGCCGACTTGTAGATAGCTGGTGGGAGCCAGGCCACTTCGCCGTTGTTGGAGACCACTGCATTGGAGTAGAAGGAGACTTCATAGGTCCCATCAGCACTGAGAGGAGGAACGTGTGGGAGGTGAGCAAAATAAAGGAGAAAGATTAAGTCAAGGCACTCAAATGTAAAGAATGTCTCTCACACATTGAAACACAAACACGTCTTTACAAGTTCATGGAAGGTTTAGGAACAAGGAGAAGTCAGAGTAGAACTGCTAGAATACTTCTTTCATCACTCACGGAACAAATCCACCTCAACACATATATTTAGTTTTGGTTAAATGAATAATACCAACAGGTTAGCTTAAAAAGAGGTGGTTGTGATTAGGGTTACAAAATTCCAGGAATTTTCAAAGATGGAAACTTTCCACGGGAATTAACGGGAATAAACTGGGAATTTTCCAAATTGAAGGTTGGCTCTTCATAGGGAACTTAAATATAGTTGGGGAAAGTATATTTTAGCGTAATCTTGACTAAAACAAACAGATGCCAATCAAGTACACTTGAATATCCATAGCCATAGCAAACTGCTTACTGCATGGCTATTGAGACCACACAAAGGTTCGCAACAGGCTCACAAATGTGAGAGTGGAAAAACTGGTTGCCATTCGGGCAAACCTAAGGCTCTCTGAGCCGGACACAGAGCCATCCTACACAAGGCTGGACAGTGACACTGAAGAGGAAGACACAGAGTGTGATGTTGATGAGGCTCAGGAAGAGTCCGTTGACTGAAAGAGTTTAGCCAAAATGCAGAGGATTGCTTGAAGGAAGATTTGAATGTTTAATGGGACTTTTTGGAGGGAGAAGGGCTCTTTTCATTTAACATTTTGAATGGGACTTTGTGGGGATTTTTGGATAGGGGGTGCACTTTTGTTCATTTTTTTAATGAGTGGGGTTGGGGGGGATGAGTAATATTTAACATTCCTGTTTTCGTTCTTCAATGAAACAAATAATTGTTCAATAAAATAATTCAAACGTGTTCTGTTCTACTTAAAAAAAAAAAATCTGTTGAAATTTCATGTTTTTTGTTTAATTTTGCATTGAATATTTCCAAAATTCCCCAGCTTAAATTCCGATGGAAACTTTCGGGAAATTTACCGGAAATTTCGTTCCGCCCCTTTGCAACCCTAGTTGTGATGGGGCAGCTGATCAGCTAGTGTGACTTTAACACATAAACCTCTTAAACGATAACCACTCTACTGTTTGTCTTTTTTTAAATCCATGATGTCATCTTTCAATGATTTCATCTTGGGATGGCCCAATGTATCAGGGCACCCGTGTACATGTTGACAGAAACAGAAGTTTTACAGCAATATCATCAAGAGTCAAGTGATGAGTAAAATGATTTGCTGCGCTGGCTGGTGGCGCAATGACAAAATTATTTGCCGAGCTGACGCGTGCAACAGTTAACCCTTAAAGGATGGGTGACAATCATCTCAAAGGAGGAACTCAAAGTGGGAGACATCCCAGCAACTTTACAACTGCTGCCCCCCACCTCAAATCTGCTGAGACTGTCTTTTTTCAAGGCTCAAGTTGATGCATTATAGATAAGTGGCTTATCAATTATAAAGCAGGTCAGGAATCCAACCATCACACTCGGTCTCTAATGCTTTCGGGCCTTCTGTGAATATGCAGACTAATTAAAAATGCAGAGGCTCCACCTGCTCCCTGCAACCCAGTGTCCCCCTAACTTGGCCAGAGACCTGGACCTGATGCTTTAAAGTAGTGCTGATCCTCTGCTATCATTCTGCCTCTTAATGCTCTTTATGTGGTCTTTAGCTGACAGCAATCTGCTTCATAAAAGTTGAATGATTACCACTTCTGTATAAACTGTAGGGTAACTCTGCTGACCAAAAGCTACACGTCCACACAGCTGTGTTTATATGTTCTAGCAACCCTTTGCCATCACAAATAACATTCAGGAAATACTAAAATACATTCTCATTATGTAAAGAGCGAATCTTATTTTCTCCCAGATTACGGACGTGATTTTAAACCTGTCGTTCACGTTGTAAAGCTTGTTGAGCTTACAATAAGTATGTCTGTGACCTTATCAGAGCCAAGGAGTTTAATTCATTAATCAAACAGGGCTTGTTGTTTCACAAGGATCACAAGCACCTCCTGGGTAAAAGTCAGTAAAGTAAGTGTGTTTGATTCATGTACCAAGCAGGCTTTGTTAAAAACATATTTGTCATACAGTAAAATTAAACTTAATGTTGTAAAAAATATGTTTTCCTCACAAAGTAATTGAAAATGCGATTTTGTATGGAAGCTTAATTTAAAGGGCAAAAATATAAAAAGAAAATCTAAAGTTAACATATTAGCCACATTTGACCCGAATAAATTCATCAATGCCAAAGTAAAATGTAAAAGTTAATGTGTTACATTAATGTGATTAGACACAAGATCAAAGACTCTTAACTATATTTTATTTATTTTGTAAATGGTAATGTAACACAGTAAACTATCAGATGTCAAATAGACCCTCGTGGCGACCTCTATGGTGATAGGGGATGCCTTTGTGTCTGCCAGCTACACTCCATGGATAAAGGCCGTGGGGATCATTTCTCCTTGGGTGAACTTAACGCAGCGTTCTCATGGATTGATTTTTCCTTGCAGCTATTTCTTACAGCTGCAAGATGATTTTATGTTTTGTGCATTCCTGCTTAATCTGCAAAACAAATAATAATGTAAAGGGATGTGCAGAGAAATGTGTATTAAGGACATTATAGTGCACTGGTTTCCATAAGCAGTTTATTGTTAATGATATATTGTGTTGATAAAATGTAAATTGTTAAATGAATCTGAACCATATTTGGATGTTTGCTTAGTTGCTGCAAGGTGTGTGCAATTTTCTGTCCATCTTTTTTATTTCTTCCACACATGTAAATGTAATCACTTGACGTGGGCTTCAGTCATCAAAGGCGTGACTGCATGCAAATGGAAATGAAAGTCTAAACTGCAGGTTTTATAACTTGACTATAATAATAATAATAATAACTTTTATTTATATAGCGCTTTTCAATAACCCAAAGTCGCTTACAAAAAAAATTAAAAGTACAGAAAGGGGGTGAACAGGCAGAAGACAACCTATTGGACAAGAAAATTGAACATGAACATTACATGAACAGGCAAAGGACAACACAGGGGGGGAGCAAGCATAGGACAACGAGCAAAAGACAACATAATGGAAAAGAGGAAAGAAAAAGTTGATGAATGTATGAATAAGAGATGCAGCGTGGGGTGAATAAGACCACAAGACTATGTCCTCTCCCTCTTTTTAAAACCTGTAATCTCTCATCCCCAAAAAGAGCACTCATCGTCATGAGACTGTCTGCATCATACAGTCTAGACAGTATTAACAAATCAGACTCACTTGTTGTAGAGGACGATGTCTGGCAGCCAGATGTGTTGTGACGGGAGTCGGATTTTCTTGATTCCCTGGTACTCTTCAGGATCCCACATTAATCTGTAGTCATTCCACACCTGATGAAAAAGAGAAGAAATATGATTCATTCAAAAGTCACACACACACACACACACACACACACACACACACACACACACACACACACACACACACACACACACACACACACACACACACACACACAAGACACACACACACACACACACACACACACACACACACACACACACACACACACACACACACACACAAAGACAGACATTTATCAAAAATCACACACATAAATATATTTGCAACCAGAAGCAAACATTTCACTGTGGCACAATCAACATAGTGGTTCAGTCAGCCATTATCTGGCAAAAGAAAAATGCTTTTTGTGAATTCAACCGTTCAGTATGTGTATGTTATATATAACTTTCCACCTTTACTTATTTATGAAATGACATTTTCTAAACTGATGCCTCTTGTTTTTCACTATCTCCTTTGCTATATCACAGCCATCTTCCCTGCTGTGGGACTAATAAAGGATTTTCTTATTTCATTTTAAACATCTGGATACAAACAAGCACAAAAAGACACAAACCTGACTGAGCCAACAGTTGGTGGTCATGATCTGCTCCCTCTCGTTCTGAAACACGGACAGGAAGAGGGTGAACTCATTTCAGTGCAATAATCTCCACCATGTGCGCCCTTGAAGAATCCTAAATCAGCAGGATATGCCTGTATGATAACAGCATTTGTGGATTTGCATTGAGTGTGTGTTTCCTCACCACATTGATCAGCTGGGCCAGAGACACCTGGATGTAGATGGTGACCTGCTGGCTGTTGTTGACAGCTGGTCGGATCAGCTTGTTGTAGCGATCTGCTGACAACAGGTGACTCACTAGACGCTCCTCCACCTCCGCACACAAGGCAGCTGCACACACACACACACACACACACACACACACACACACACACACACACACACACACACACACACACACACACACACACACACACACACACACACACACACACACACACACACACACACACACACACACACACACAGCAATTAGAAACTTAAATTATGATGATGAGTGACTGTTAACTAATCCATTGGTCTAACACAGGGGTGTCAAACTCAAGGCCCGGGGACCAAATCTGTCCCGTGACTTCATTTCATGCGGCCCCACAAGAGCTTGCAAAGAATATAATATGTTTATTATACGGTTACATGCCGCTTTACAGAAGCACGTTGCCCATAAACTACATGTCGCACAATGCATCTCAAATTTGACTTTTTTCTCAGAATTTGACTTTTTTTCTTCAAAATATGCATTTTTCCCTAGAATCTGACTTTTTCTCAGAATCTGACTTTTTTCAAAATGTTACTTTTTTTTCAAAATGTCTCTGAAGAGACTTATGAAGTTATTACCCTATCCGATAATAATACATTATTTTATATATATTAAATATTTATATATGTATTTTTATATAGTCTTATATATAAAACTGGCCCTTTGAGTGCAACCATGATGCGAATGTGGCCCGAGATGAAATTGAGTTTGACACCCCTGGCCTCTAATCTGTTGGACACCTTGCCAAAAATGTAAAACTACAGCTGTGCACAACTGCCTGCAATGCCTTCTCTAATTTCATCATGTCAGTGGAGTGAGTATGGAGATGATGCACGGATAGTTGATGTTGCCCCACATTGAACAATGTGCATGTCCTGAACCATCAGTTATGGTGACCAGACACCTGGGGCCAAGTCCAGGGGGGGGGGTCTCAGAGATGGGCTCAGTTTGATTTGAGAGACGAGTGTAGAAGTCAAGTTAGTAAAACCTTGAAGTTGATGCAACCTTTAGTTCATCTATCCAGCTCTACAGCCTGCTGGGATGAATAATAATAATAATGCATTTGATTTATATAGCGCTTTTCACAACTCAAAGACGCTTTACAATATGAGGAGAGTATATCGGAGAGAGGTGTGATGTTGTTGGAGGGAACAGGTTAAAGTAGCTGGGGTGTGAAAATAATTTGCACAATGCCATACAGGGCGCGTCTAAAGCATAATTAGGAGATAAACAAATAGAAGTTAGGTGAAGAAGTTTAGCAGACTTTAGACTTCCGCTTGTTTTGAGCATAAATAAAAGTTAGCAAATTACAAGTCATTTTGTAAGTGTATGTGTAACAGCAAGTGTTACTTGGATATGTTTGTAAGATCACAGGAAGCAATAGTGTACCTATAGTGAAAACATTGGATGTTAACAACACACTTAATCTACATTTTACAATAGTAGTGACTCATATTTGAGTCACACACACACACACACACACACACACACACACACACACACACACACACACACACACACACACACACACACACACACACACACACACACACACACACACACACACACACACACACACAGAGCCACAGTTGATTTCACTCATTGAATCAACAAAGCTGGATGTCTCAGTGGGTCGAAGAGCTTCAGTGATGGTGGCTGCTTTCAAACACGAACGTCGCCAGACTTTTTATTTAAACTTGTGAAAATATCAAAGTCCCTTGCTTTGGAAATGTTACATTAGAACTGAGCGACTCTGATTTCCACCATATTTCCTTTTCTGCTGTCCCTCTGATGAAAGTTGAAACACTAAACTTGCTTTCTTTGTGCTCAGGTACAACCCAAAAAGCACTCCCTGTCACAGCTGCTTTCATTTAAAAGCCTTTTCTCTTGTGTTTTGTCTTCTTTCTGTTCTTTCCTGTTTTCTTTTATCTGTTTTTTTGTCCCATTTTCTCTGGGAGGCTTTTGTGACCGCCTTGTTTGTGCTCCATGAGTGCACTTATCTTGAAATGACTGTTGGCTACGGCTTTCCTGCTAACGGGACAATATAAATTAGAGGGTGACAAGAAAGAAAATAGTGGGAGGTGGATTACATAAAAGGACTATAGTCTGCATAATGGCAGTACGGTATGATGATTGAGATGAATCTTAATTTGTAGGTGTCTTGGGAATATGAATACATCACAACTAAACCAGAAAAATACCTAATCTCCATACGTACAGAGACTTTTCTCCGGACCTTTACATTTAGCTAAGCACTGTAGTAATAATATGTGTCACTGACGCAGTGAATTAATATTCTTCCACTGTTTAATAGTCATTATATCTCCTGTTGTCTGGGCTGTCTTCAAGCAACAGTTTATTCAGTGGCTCCTTGTTCTTGTACTTTGGCATTTGTTGTTCTGGGATATTGTTCTACCTTTACCTCCTGTTTTTTTTTACTTTTTCTCTCTGTCTGCCTCCTAACAAGATGTACAACCAACCTCTGTCCTTAGACCCTTTGAGTCCAAAAACGCAAATATCCACCAAAAAATCATTTAACAAGGACAACTGGAAGAAACCTCACAAAGAGCGATCAAGAACAACATTTCAAGAATGAAAAATAAAAAGAATTAGCTTTTTTGCTGGCATTGTGTGAGTGGTTTCACCAGGATATCTATTTGTTAGAGACCTAAGCCTCACACAGCAGGACTCTATGGAGACCTACATCTGGAAGCAACCATTTCAGATTCAGAAGACAGATGAGTCAGCAAGTGTCCACACAGGTGTCTGAGAAGAGCTTGTTTTGATGTCGCAGTGAAAGATTAGAACTGTCAGTCATCTATTATGTAGCCTACTCGAAGGGACATCTGTCCTGAGCCCAACGAGCACAGACAAAGTTGTGGTCAGCCTTTGTCTGGTCATGGCAAAATCCCCTCGAACCAAAATAAATATCAACTGAATGCTTCAAATAGTCCATGCTGTAGAGTTTGACACTGAACCAGCCTAGCATGTGACAGCTATACAGTTGTATGGCTGTATAGCTGTATAAGATATTGTGTTATACTCAATCGTTCATACAGAAACAAATGTGCAAACACTTCTGAACTGACAATATATCTGAGTATCTCAAGAATATGTATTATGTTGGCACTTAGCATTGTTGCTTTGTTTTAAGCAACACTGCCAACTGCAATTTTATTTCTGTCATATAAAACTTGATGCAAGAGGCGCTGAGCTTTAAAGGCAGGTGCAGGAAAGAGAGAGATATTCTCCACTCGGTCAGTCCACATTAAGCTCCTGCAGGCTTCTATCTGAAGAGGAGATAAGAGGAGTGTCCGACATATGAGCAACCATGACAATAAACCTCAAGGGTATATGTCTTAAGAGAGCTCTGAAGCCCAGAGCTCTGTCTGTCAGGATTAGCCAGAGAGAAGAGGCGACGACACATGAGGGGAGAAGAGGACAAAAGACACACACAATAAACAACAAACAACTGCACAGAGTGGGAGACAAAACAATTCCCAGATTAGTATAATCATCTGATAAAAGGCAATAGGATCATGCCGTATTATGGTGGGGGTTCATGGGAAATCATTGAGTCATTTAAGGGGATGACAGCCTGGCAACACATCATTGTTTATATGCAACGAGGGTGCAAACCGCTGCACAATGGCACACCGATTTCTTGTATTGCAACTAGTGTGATTTTGGTTGACTGGGATTTGAGGTCACACTCTATAAATCCTGTTAGTCCAGCTCATTGTTTCAGCATTATGTGTCATTGTGCTTTGGTTAATACGATTAAAGCCTCAATAAAAAGCAATAGCTGCTAAATCAGCCTATCAGTGGCAAGCAAATAGTTAGCCACACAGTTTACCAAATTGTCAGGAACCTAATTAGTTATTCAATTACAATCAGTAATTACGCTGGTTAAGGAAACAAAAAACAAACGTGGAAAAGAAACTTCCTCCTTTTTAAGTTTTGAATAATCAGACTTTTCATCTGAGACGCTCAGATGAAGTTGATTTTAAACTGGCAGCCAAAAGTCTTCTGTGTCTGAACTCAGGGAAAGAAACCTCTATGACATTGATGGCTTGCAGAGAGTCTACATTAGCATCGGGTTAATGGAGTTTGAAAGGCACAGGCAACGACCGGGCAGAGATTAAAAAAAGAAATAATGATATTATCTAAGTTTCTCACCCATAGGGACTTTAAATAAGGACATTTTGGATGCTGCATCAGTTCACATGACATGTAATTTAGCTAATGCTTTTATCCAAAGCAACTTAGAATAACATGCATATGGGAGTCATTTGGGATACAGTATCTTGCCCATGGGCCCTTTCACATGTTGACTGCAGGCGCTACAATTGGGGCTACGATCGAATTGGTGATCCTCTGATTGGTACCCACGTATTTTACCCCCTGCACCACATTCACCATTGATTCACCTCACTTTAGAAATGTGAAATAGTATATCATTGGAGTAGTCCTTTAACATTATCACACAGCAGACACTGTTGGATGCTTGGTTTAGTTTAAAACAAAATAAGTCACATATATTGCGAAAAACTCCAACTTATCAAACCAATATTAAAACCATTATGACCCGCTAACTTGTCTGTACTGAAGAGGCTTCAGCTTTTCTCTGGCTGCGCATTGATTTCTGCCAGAGAGGAATACAAATGTCGTATTGCCTTAAAAAGTTAAAGAGGTTGGCATAAAGCTAAACCTGGCACAAGAAGCTGCTAAACTGTGAGAGATAAATGACTTGATGGCACCAGTGGAGAGGACTGAGGAGGCAGCGCAGCATGGGCTGTATAGAGTGATGTAAGGGCTCTGACAGTAAAGGATAAAAAAAGATGTTGGGGTTAAAATGAGATGTGGATGTAAGTAGAGACGGAGCATTAAGGAGTCTACCAGCAGGTCCCATCACACACACACACACACACACACACACACACACACACACACACACACACACACACACACACACACACACACACACACACACACACACACACACACACACACACACACACACACACACACACACACACACACACACACACACACACACACACACAGACACACACAGACACACACACACACACACGCACACAGTCCTGTGCACCTCGCTGCACTTTACACACTTCAATAATTCATTGGCTCTAAAATAAAAATGCCATCATCTCACAAGCAGATTCTCAACCTCAATCAAAGATTATTCTCATACTCTTTCTAAACCAGTTCAACTTAACACATCGTCTCCACCGCAGCATGCAGAATGTTTTTGAATCGTGCCACAACACAAACATCTGGACCAACTGCCGTGTCTCTGCTGTGTTCGTAACACAGATGGATCGATGGGCTGTGTCATCAGTCCAGTGTACAGAGAGGAAAGCATCCAAACTCTCCCTCCTGCAGATTCTCTTTTAGGGTTGTAAATGATTAAATGCCTTGCTATCAGGGGCGGTCTTACTGAGGCCAAAACAATTGAATTCAGCTGTCTTTGGCTTTGCTAAGTTCACTGCCCATATCAGGCATGTTGTAAGAGAAAGCCACTCATAGCAATCTGCTACAACAGCTTCTGACACTTAGCTCACAGTGTGTCTACTGCCAGAGACTTGACCTGAGATTTCTGTTGGTTGTTTCCCATCAAACATTCTATCATCACAGACAGTGGATGTATCTTTAATGGGTGAGGATAGAATAAAATACACTTTGACTACAATGATAGTCTTTATCTGTCCCAACCAATCCGTCTTGCCCTTTTATTCTGCTTTGCTCTTCTCGATAGAGTTTTCTTTTTAAAAATGAAAACCTTCACCACTGAAGTGGAACAAAGTAGAAGAGAACCTTTGGATGAGATAGTGTTTATTGATTGATATGAGAATGCCTCAAATATGGATGCTGATTTTTATCATTATTGTTTTTCATTTAGTTTGTTTCATTTTTCATCTTATGCATGCATTTGTAAATGTTTTTTTTTTTTAATGTTACTATGTTTTCGATTGTTATTATACATTTATGACGGTATTCCATCCCTGTTTTTATGTTCAGTTCGTGTCGGTTGTGTTTTGAGTAGCACTCTGTTTTCCATGTCTTGTATGAAAGATGTTAAACAAATTAATTAATTCTTATTATTTGTCTAGAGGAGAGACAATGGCAGTCTCCAAAGTGGTTTTCTTCTGTCCTCCCTCAGTCTTACCCTTACATGCATTGCTGCTGATATTTCTTCTAAATAAATTGAATGCAGTTCCCTGGCTTAAAAACTGCACATACATCTCACCTCATCTGACGTACTTCTCTCATTCAAAGAGCAACATCCAAACAAATGTGCCAAAGTAATGACTAATAGTTTACTATGAAGTGTTGACTCATTGATGCAGAGCCCACTTTACAGGACACACATTTCCAGTTATGAGAAAGCAGCTTTGAAGTTGTGAGAAACAACCTTCTTGGAAAGAACCCAAGGACGAAACGTAGAGCTCCATATGTTTGCCCGCCCACATGTAAAGCATCATCCACAGAGAGTCAGAGTTGTCACATACAGATAGTGTGTGATTCCCCCTTTTCCACTCCTACGCATTTTTCATGCTTTTAATGAGCAAAAACATCTAATCAGCTGTAAGTGTATAGCACACATTGGCACATCACCAACATCAAGTAGCTGATACTTGGAGAGACAGAGGAGTGTGTGATGAGGAACTCAATACGTCGGATAAGTTACAGCAAAGGAGGAGAAAAACACAAGATAAAATGAAGAAATAAATGTGGCAGAGTGGCGCAGTGTGACAGAACGAGAGATAAAGTTGCTGCCTGGATTGAGTGGTCCTTACAGTAGCAGCCAGGGAGAAGTTTTACAGGAGTGAGAGAGTCAGAGTCAGGCAGTGCCTCAGCTGTAAACAGGTGATGGTGGTAAAGTCATAAAACAGAGACAGTGTTGGATCTGTTTTAAAGGAGGGCAGAAGGGGGGAAAAGAAAGTATTACAAATGAGAGATTTACTTAGGCTTATATGATGATGTTGAGTGAGATTATAGATGCAAGATGTAGATGCATACATAAAGTGCTTAAAATTCTGAAGCAAAAATTTAAAAATGGACAACAAGTAACAAGTAATCATTGACCGACTGCTGCACGTCCCCCACCCCCCATTGCTCTTAACCATCAAGTTTTTATTAGAATGCATCTAACTTTGGCTATTCCCCTATACTACTTAATATTTCTAACAACATTGCAAACAATAGGCTTTTATTACAATAAAACAAGTCCTGTTTATTGCATTGTGGTCCACCTACCCACCTACGCAATGGGTGCTGGGGCTCTGAATTGTTGAGCGATGCAGCAGATCATGCACTGACAAGTTTATTGAGATCCCATTTCATCACCCTGGACAGCTCCTGAATGGGATTCCCCTTCAGGGCCTGATTTAGGGCCATGGACAGCTCCTCGATTTAAAGAAACTGAAGTGAAAAAACGTGTACGGTACATAATCTGATAGAAGCGTTGACGTTCTCTGTACAGAGCCTCTTCATTATGTCCCTGGTATTATCATCACATCACCTTGGCACACACTGCAGGCCATTAACGCACGTGGTGGACACAAAATATCATCACGAGATTTCATCAAGTGTTCGTGGTCAGAGCCAAATCATCCGAGATTGAAAGAGGAAATGTGTACAAAAGCAATGTACCAGTCACCCACATCAAAACCATGTACGTAAAAAGCAATCATATCATGACTTCGTGGGTTTGTTGTTTAAAGGATCAGCAAGTAAGTTAATTGAGGTGTTCTTTAAAATCACGTGCTTAACGGTCTCAGGCAAGGACATGCAACTATTTTCCCCACCGGCCTGCTTTCCGGTATCACGTGCTTCTGTTAAGTCAAAATGTGGCTTTAACATCTCCCCAAAACTGAAGAACTCACGTCTGAGAATTACGATGTACCCCAAATGAGCTGAGTGATGGTGTTTCTGCGAATAAGCCTGGTATTACCTTCAAATTCATGATATTCATAACACTTCCAATACCTATTATAGTCATTGGCATGCTGAGAGCCCAGAGAGAGTGTGCTATTTTCTAATGTACGAGACCGTAATGATTAAAGTCCCATACGCAGAGCAGAAGCCCCCCTGTCCCGTCCCGTTGTAGGAGGATTTAAAAGGATTACTTACTTGCCACGGTGAGAACCAGAAGAGCCAAAGCTGCTTTCACCGGGGCTGCCATCGTTTCCTCCCCTCCAGTGCGACACACGCGAAAACTTACAGATTGAAGAGTGCGTCTCGTGTTTCTCTTCTTTTTCTTCCCCCGTTGTGAATCGAGTCAAGGGTGAGACAAAGTAGAAAAGGCAGGCTGGATTATAGCGGTTTCATTGCAAAGGCGTCCGCTAATGACGGCGGGTGGCTGGGTCTCGGAGGCATGAGAGCAGCACTGACTGCGTTCAGAGAGGAGGAGGCTGGGTGCTTTCTGCCAGATCGCACCGACTCCTCCGCTGCTGCTGGAGCTGAGATTGCGCGCAGTGGAAAGCGGCTGTAGAGAGCACAGTCTCCCTTAATTCTTCTGTAAACAAAGTTTTCTTTGGGAATATGGGTCAGGAGCTAGTGGAGATACGCCAATCCTGTTATCGCCTAATCGGCCATTCCTGAGATAAAAGATTTAAGCAACCGGGTCCTCTCACTTCGCCCTGCCCGCCCTGTGCGCTCCCCCAACGGGCGTCAGTTTCACTCCCAGCCCCCTTGATCGACACAGTGTGACATGACAACAAAAAGGAAGCAATTACAGTGAGAAAACCCCCCTAGGGAAAACATTTATTCTCAGAAGCCGATGAAACCAACCTTATCTTCAACAATCAGGTGAAATCCTCTCATTAAAAATGAAATGTAAGTTAATTAAAACACACTTTTAAGAAGCTCAGAAGGGAGCAGCAACAGGAAACCAAATCAGTGTTTTGGGGGTTGGGCCATGGCAAGAAAACATTGATCTCTTTAAATTATGCACATTAACTTATGAGAAAATAAAATAATCAAACCCAGGAACTGAAGTTTTTTTCCAAACAGGCTGCCACCAAGGTTTTATCTGCATTAAGCACATTGTTTGGTTGTTTGTTCCTTCACCGAGGCTGCAGGAAGGAGAGTGGAGGTCATGGCGTTGTATATGAATACCTTAAGGTGTTAGCAGCTGCTGTATGAAATAGAAAAAATCAGCGAAGGTAATGTTTTATTGATCCTAGTGGGGCATTGGTCCACTGTGTTTCCTAACCACCATCATCGAGGTCAAAGGTCAGGGTTAGCTAGAGGACAACCATGGAGCTGGTGAAAATCAGTGTCTTGACACTGCAGCAGCAAAGACAGAAACAGTCTTGTAATCAAGAGGATACCAAAAGCTGATAGCTATACCCCCACTAGTCATTGCACAACATTTGTTTAAATTCATCAGAACACAAAAGAGGGCATGGCAAAAACAATAAACGGAGAAAGACAATAAATGCTTGGAAATCTGCGCTTCTGACGCAGACCAATATCAGTTTTCGCTCCATATGAGCCGTGACAGGTGGGAGGTAGGGGAGCCATGACCGTGTGTGTGTGTGTGTGTGTGTGTGTGTGTGTGTGTGTGTGTGTGTGTGTGTGTGTGTGTGTGTGTGTGTGTGTGTGTGTGTGTGTGTGTGTGTGTGTGTGTGTGTGTGTGTGTGTGTGTGTGTGTGTGTGTGTGTGTGTGTGTGTGTGTGTGTGTGTGTGTGTGTGTGTGTGTGTGTGTGTGTGTGTGTGTGTGTGTGTGTGTGGTGCTGTGAGCAGAAGAGAGAGGGCAGGAGGGAGACATGGCCTTAAATGTGCTTCAAAAGGAGGAGGAAGCAAAGAGGAATTCAGCACAAAGCTGAAATAACGTGAGGTTGCCCATCGAAAATGTACTTAAAACATTTTTTAAGTGCTCCTTTTTGGGGAAAGTAGATACATGTGGAAAAAAGAATGAAGAGACTGAGGAGGAAAAGATCATAATGCTTTCACTGCGTTACCAAGACTTATGAGGAGATGGATAGCTTATCTTGTTCCCAAAAGTATGTACGGGTATTTCCATAACTCCTCCAAAATGAGTCATTTAAACCTCACACAGGCATTGTTACTGAGAGTTGGAAAAATAAATAGACTAACCGACTTCTAAACAATCGCACACACACACACACGTTGCGTAATATGTGACTTTTCACACGTGCAATCAAGAGAAGACGCAGGAACGCGGTGTCTAACTTTTGCCTCACTTCCCTTCAACAGAGGCATGTCACGGTGTATCCATTCAGGCACACACATGCTCTTTCAAATTAACCTCTGGTCACAGCTCCAAATGCAACCAAATTGTATTACCCTCCCATCACTTCCCATTAAAGCCACACTTTCGCAACATGCGAACATCCGCCTCCCAAAGTCCCCGCCCGTCTCCGCTAATGACCATTATCTCTGCATCCTAAAAGCAACTGAGAGGAACAGAGGGAGTCCAAATGTAATCAAATCTACTTAGAGCTCGCTGTGGGGTCTGCTGGGGATCTGAAGAGCAGGCAAACACACACACACACACACACACACACACACACACACACACACACACACACACACACACACACACTCAAAGGATACAATCTATGAACACTTTGTTCCTGTGTTTGTAACTGATAGCTGTATGATTAGTAACATGATATGAATACCCGCAAACACACCAAAAGACACATACATAAACATGGCCTCATAGAAGGGCTTTACTTTTCTCTCTTTTAATAATATGGGCAAGTCAGCAACACATGCCCTATGTCAGTCAAGTCCAAAGGTAATGTATATAGCACTACATTGTTGGTAATATCATAACCCGTTGCACAATGACCTCTGCGATCACACATACATATTGAATTGTCTCATGATGTAAATCCTAAAGTCATAATAAAGGAAATAGTGTTCACCTTTACCATGCATCAAACGAGACCATGTTTTAAAGACTTCGGACTAAATCAAAGTAAGGGGAAACACCTGTGAGTGTATAGGGCATTTGTGTAAAATCCAATAAAATCTGTACATAATAATGATATCTGCTATCCTTTCAAATCCTCTACAAATACAGTAGATCACACTCAGATACAGGTTCCCTAGAAAGATAAGATATTCATTAAAAAAATCTATTTGTAGATAAAACCACAATTAAATCCTTGATCCAAACTTTGAAAACACGAATAAACCATAAAACCATGAGCTGTTTTTTTGTAATTTGGTCACATGTGTTCCTCGTGAAATGCATACTGTTAGTTCAGTGTTTCATTTCAATAATCATTCATGAATTCACTTTCTGCATCATATTAGTCTGAAACCAACCAACGCTAGAGCTCAATCTAATAAACCTCATATTGTACACAGCTCCTTATGTGTGTGTAACAAACTCTCTCACACACACACACACACACACACACACACACACACACACACACACACACACACACACACACACACACACCAGACTTCTCGTCCTCCACACACTCTGCATCACAACAAACTCACAACATCTGCATATGTTTCCCAGCAGCTGCAGCATCTCATTGCATATCATCTCAGTGGGTTAACATTGTTTTGTTTCCTCCTCTCCAAGGAGCCTCCCACCCATCTAACATTGTGTGTGTTTGCCTCCAGGCAGCAGTCACAGACATTGCGCCCCAATGAAGTGGACGATTCCAGGTCGGCATTATTGTTGTCATAAATTCATATTACTGGGTCTGGGGGACATTTGTGTCTTAGGCTGACAGTATGAGATTTGGCTTTCTCAATTCCAGACTAGTAGCCTGTCACAGCTGGTCATTGTCTGCCGTGCTCTGTTGGAGCAATGACAACACCCTGATGGGACGTCCCGGATGTGCCAGTGATGAACTCATCTCATCCTCTATCTATTTCTAATCTTTCTTTATCTGTGCCTTCAGTCTTTGTCTCCTTTATTTGAAATCTAACTCCACTTAAAGGTCCCATTATACTCTTGTTCATCAATATAGGTCTCAGTTTTATACAAAACATGTCTCTGAAGTGTTTGGCTCCAAACACCAAACAGATCATTACAGCATCCCATAATCCCCTCTGTTTCAGCCCTGTTTCAAAAGTGCTGATTCTCTGTCTGGTACTTTAGATGAAAATAAGGAGCCCCTCCCCACGCCCCTCTGCAAGATATTTGTTTAAAAAGAACACAATGGTGCTCTAGGAGGAGATTCAGGTGATAAGGGGGGGGGGGGGGGGTACCTTGGTTGGTGATTGGTTAATAGTTACACAAGCCAAAAAATCGTTATGACATCATAAAGTGGCCAAAAGCTAATTTTCAGACAGGTTTATATATAAATGGATCAGGACAAAAAGAGAGAGAATCTTTTTTCCTGAAACTTTCAGAATCTCTTTACACAGAGTATGTTTACACATGTTTATGCAGAAAATACATGAAAAAGTGGATTTTGCATAATAGGTGACCTTTAAGTTCTTTTTTTCCATTCATGTGCTCCTTTTTTCACCTTCTCTTATCTGCTCCCAGTTCTTCTCTTTCTGCTTTTGCTCTTGCTGCTGGAGTCCTCCTCATACCCTATCGCTCTCCTCTCATCCCTCTTGAACCAAACAGGCATATAAACCCTGATGGGCTCCCAGATGGAAATGTTAGGAAAATGGCAGGATTCTTATCAAAGGCTGAACTCAATTAAATGTTCTGTCGGAGCCCACAGCCTCAGAGCATGTCTCCATGCTGCTTCTGAGTCTCCCTGCTGCTCTGCTACACCCTGGCTCATTTGGTTTTCTGTAACATTGGAAGGAAGGTGGGTTTTTGTGGAAGCCCCAAGTTTGCCCTCTAAATCATTTCTGGAAGTCGAGGAAGTGAGCAAACTCAAGTATGTTCTAAGTTTCAGGATTTCACACGAACGTGTGTACAGGGCGGTGTGTACATGCATGGCTGTGCTGTCTCTATGTTAGCCCCTCTCCACATAAAGCCTCTCATGTCATCTTAGCTACAGGCCAAGAAGATTCAGCACATAATCCTGAGGAAACAGCAATCTGACAGCCGGGACCCAACACACATGTTCTGTTGGGGAAATATGACAGCGTTACACAATCCAGCATGTTGCTGTGACACAGTCACGTTTCCTGTTCAGAGACCAGAGAGAGATTCGTTGAAATTAATAAAGACAATGTTATTTAATGGATTTTATAAAAAATATTAAACTGCAAATATTTACAAAAAGACTCATTCACAGCTACGATTCAAGCTGGCGATTTTAGAAAACAAGTCACGTACAGTTTTTGAGTGATGTGTATAACAATGTGATTCCCTTCACACATAACTTCTTTCATTCACCTGTGTTCTCCTCAACTCTGAAAGTTACCTGTAAAGCACACAGAAGTGCAATTTACACACTGACATTTAAAAGAGTTCTAAAATAATCAGCAATTATAAACCACAAATAAGACTGTTGAGAAAGAAAAAACACAACTTTTGTGACTTTAGATTTTAAATGAAAGGGGCACATCTTGTGTGCACATCACTGTTACTTAGACTGTGGCCAGTGGAACATTAATAGGACCCCGTAAATATCAGGGAACGCTGACTGACAGCGTGCCCATGAAACCAGCAAATATCTGACACTGACATCCAAACAATGTAACTCTTTTGATATCATATTCAGTTTCCATGCTTTAATTGATTACTATAATGTTATTCAGCCCTTATGCAGGTCAGTGTTTTGTGTTCAGTGATCGGTCAAAAGGTTGCAAAACAAATTCATAAACTGAGTAAGTCTGTATTTCATTTGACAGATGAAATATGTCGTATGGAAGAAGATAAATGCTCAAAAGCTTGAAAACACTATTTCCACACATACATTTTTTGTGTCAGTGTATCAGACGCACTTGTAGTTAGCTTGAAAGGCAGGTCTGGCTTTTATATTTGGAGGTGCACTCCCATGAACATGAACACTCATGAATAATAAAATGGTTTATACTGTAGCGTGTCTCCTGGAATGACTTTCGTCCCTCTCACTTTCAACAGATGGAACCAAGGTGAAGCTGGATCTGTCGTCACTGGTAGGTTTGTTACTCACACGTTAATAATTTGCTTAAATAGGAGATGACAGTATAGAAATAGCTTCCAGCAACATTTCACCTCTCATTTGCAATGCTTGGATTTTAAATGAGCAACAGCTGTTACAACAGTAAAGAGATCCTTGACGTTAGGATAACACATTTTAAACAGTATGAATGTGAACTTAATAAAGAGTGTATTGGCATTCATGTTAAGAAATTATTTTTGTCTTGAGAAAAAATCGTTTTTTATCAAAATGTGGTTAAAACTCTCCCTGCATTTGAATGATAATCTGACTAGTGTCATTAATAATTAATTGGCAAAGCCATTCACTATTGAGGATGTTATACCACGAAATGCTCCAAAACAAATAGTTAATCGACCTGGAGGCAAGTTGTTTTGTCAAGTTCAAATGTTCTTGTGTTTGCTTCTGCAGAATAAAGTAATTGAATTGGCTGCCACACTCAACAGAGCTCACTTCAATCCACTGTGTCAACAGTTTGGATGAAGTTATACATTGCACTATATCACTAGCCAGTCTTCTCTCATTGATTGAACAGAAGGGGAATGAAAAACAAACAAAGACATGGCCTAATTCAAACCTCCTGTTACCCCACACAGTCCCTATAGGGTGGACTAAGCTTGCATCGCAGCGTAAAGAACAAGATGTGAAGTACGTATCTGGGGCAGAACATACAATGTGTTGTTGAACACATGAGCCCTATGGAATAGGTCAGATCTGGAGCATGAAAAGGTTGCTGCAGCCCAAAGCGTCAGGGAGACTTATGGTGCTAGGCTTTGGGGGTTTTATGATACTGGGAATGATAAACGATCTCATATTCACAGTATCAGCCGACTGTTGCCCTTTTAGTACAATTGTAAGAAGCTTTTTATAAGATACTCGCAGCTTAATGTAAATCATTCTTTAGTACTAGATACTTATAAAGCACACAGGCATTTTGGCAATAAAACAAAATCAATGAATCTCAATGAAATCAATGAAATTCTAGCTGGGGCAAGCTACAGTTTAGATCACCTAAATCTAAATCCAAACATGAAATAACAGTAAATATAAAATAATAAACGAATAGATAATAATAATGACAGCCGAAATATAAATGCACTTCGACTACTTTGTATCTAAGAATATGGTTAAACTACAAGTGTCTTTCCATACCAAGGAACGACTGACACACATTGTACAGTGGAGGAAAAAACAGAAGCATTCAGGCGGATGTGGTTGGTGTTGGGATCAGGGGGTCACAGGTTCAAACCCCACTGCAGTCAGCATGTCGTTGTGTCCCTGGGCAAGACACTTCACCCCAATTTGCTCCTGTGGGGATTACCCACAGTATTGAGTATGTAAGTCCCTTTGGATAAAAGCATCTAACAAGTAACATGTCATGTAATGTAATTCGACAGAGATTGAGCTCCAACCCTCAAAGGAGATTGCAACCGAGGGCAAATTAGTTCTTTTTTGGCCAACAAATCAGACACAAGTCACTGAACAGACGTGTGTGAATGTGTGTGTGACTGAGAGGTTAGCACTCCGTTAAGTGTTATGTCACCATGACTCAGTCCATGGCTGACCTCACACCTGACTCAGGCGGCTGCACAGGCGGTAGTCAACACCTCATCCTGAATCAACACATAAACAAACAGATAAACAAGCATTGCACACACATCATACACACACACATAAAGAAAGAGTACAATAATATGGACACAAAAAGCTGTTTTGTTTTTTTAAATGGGCATTTATATGGTAGCATTTCTTATATAAATACGTGGTAGAAAGCAGAAGTGTTTCCTGTAAATAAAAATGTAAATACTGCAATGTCCGTGGTTAATCTATCCAGGGAACTTTCTTACATGAAATCACCTCTAACCCATTTTGTTCCTGTAATTCTTAATTAGCTACCATTAATATGTGATTAAGTGACATCTTGTTGAAGACGCCACTCAAAACATACAGTTTGAGAGCATTCATAGACTTAGGAAGCCATGCCATACCACCAACCACATTACCATTTACTAAATTAATACCTTTTCAAAGGTCCATCAGTGCTACTCGTACACACTCTATTTTCCTTTTCAAATTAAAATATCATTTTGTGTAAAGTGCAACATATTTCTTAGTCATCCTTAGTTGTGTTTTGGCAAAGAACGGTTTGAAAGTGGTACCAGTTGACATTTCTTTCGGTAAATAACCACATTTGATTATTCATTTCTGAATATTAAAATCACTATCTATAAATAATGTTTTAACTGCTTTGGAGCTAAAAAAGAAAAAGCTGAAAAGCTTAGTCTATCACTCCTTTTCGTGTAACTTTTCATGACCCGACTTAAATATGGATGTGCATTTTGTGAGTTTACTGCATCAGATAATACAAAATAGCAGTTGGACCAAACATCTCACAGACCACTGCTAAGTTATGGCACATGACTGTCAAAGGGTGACTTATGTGACTCATATTCACCCATTTATACTCTGACCTGTTGGTCAACCCTTATTTCTAACAGAAAGCAATACTTTTCAATTGTCTTTGTTTAGAAACAGTCACCTGGATACAGCAATGAATCTTATTTCCATGACCTGACCTGTCCGACTGGCAAAGGCTGACATTAAACGCCTGAATAAAAAATTGCCCCCTCAAGGAAAATCCCCAAGCCAGCTTGCATCAGAATAAAATTACATCAGTGGAGAGAACTGATGTAACACCATCACCATAGTTGATATAAAATAATAACCAACGGGAGGGAGAAGGGAACAACGCAATAAAGCGATGGCAAATATGGCCAATGTTGTTTATATCGAAACATAATCCGTCTATTTGAACATCAGTCATATGTATTGCACCACTAAAAGTCTACTTCATGGGTCTGCAAGTCCAATTTTGTGTTATCAAAATATTTATCAAAAACTATATTCCTTTTTCTATGACTTTGGGACAGGCCAGTTTTGCATTTGAGTCCCCATAAGTACAACGTTAATTGTCAGGAGTGAAGAACAATCCTAGAGAAAAGTTATAATAATAATAATAATAATAATTCCAAATCTGACTTCCAACCCTTAACTGCATGTGTCCTCTCTCCTTCCCTGTTCAATTAAACACAAATAGCTTCCTAAAAAACGGACACATCAAAACAGAAAAACCTTTAAATGTCCAATGAAAAATGTCAGGGTTTCTTGAAGTCATTTAATGGAAAATGGTCATCATAGTAAGAATAGATGTGTAACAAATTAGAAATATCAGAACTGCTAGCTTTCATAATGAATTCTCAGAATAAAGTGTATCTCAATTTCCATTATTCAATACTTGAAAATACATATGCAATCTTAACGAACAAACTACGACTCATTGTCCAGCTTTTGACATTTTACTAGCTTCAAATAATTAATAAAGATAATGGCAATATTTTTCTGTTTCTGTGTCTCACACACACACACACACACACACACACACACACACACACACACACACACACACACACACACACACACACACACACACACACACACACACACACACACACACACACACACACACACACACACACACACACACACACACACACACACACACACACACACACACATCTTGACAGTGATGTCTGCCTACAGCTCAGCACATGATGATATGGTCAGCAGCAGCTATCCTGTATGCAGTGGGGGAAATCCCTATGAAGTCAATGTTACACACACACTTCACTGCAGAGATGAGCAGGGAACAACATGCCCCGTCGATGCTTCAACATTTATTAACCCTCGCACTGCTGAGTGCCTCGTGGAGAGGGAAGGATACGAGAGTGAGTGAAGAGAGGGAACATGGGAGAAAGAAAGAGAGTGTCTGCAAGTGTGTGAGCCTTTGTGTGTTTGAGTGTGAATATAAGTGAAGCAGGCTGATCTCAGTGGCCTCACTTTCTTTTTATATACCAACAGGATGGAGAATCCATGTACCCTGTCAGCTTGGGACAGTGCACAACACACACACACACACACACACCCATTCTTGCAACTGCATATTAAAAGTGTGGGCTGCCTGAAGAAGAGTGCTGGAGGCAGCAGAGGTGTAAAAGCCTTTCCTCTCTTCCTCTCAGAGATAGGAAAGAATGAAAATGAATGAAGAAGACATTTGTTTTGTCCTACGATGAAAACACTGGGGAAAAGCACAGATGGCCAAAATGTCCTAACAACTTCAAACGTCAACTAGCTTTAGCTGGACGCCACATACAACGCTGCTTTTCAATGTCACCATGTGTATTTGCAGTGTCCTTTATAAATAATCTAAAAAATAAAAATCAATATTACTTTGTCCTTGCAAGAGGACAGACACACACATCCAAACACAAACATGTACCTGCGCAGACGGCTCAGTTTGAGGCAGCAAGTGATGTCTTCGAGCTCTGATTCTTTTTAAAGGAACTTCTGCATCCTAAATATACACTCACATGCAACCATGTATTGTGAACACACGTTGTTTTCAGGAGGCTATGTGTACATAATATAAATTGAAGAAGTTGAAAAATGCATTTTTTTTTTGCTTTACCTTCTTCTTGCAAGTTGTTTTCTTCTTCCGCTCTTATTGACCTGCAACTGACAGACTCCAATTAAAGATGTTCTTCTTCACAGCCACTCGGTAGGATCAAGCTGTCTTGTCAACAGTCTGGGGACAGGTGAAAGACGGGACAGCCAGTCACAAACAAGTGACTGGAGTGTAAATAAAGAGGAGGACATTCACACTCAAATGTAACCACTGGACTCCTATTGAGCAGCTATAATGACACTCCAAGAAAACATTATCTGTTTGTACAAATGTTAAAGTGACTTACAAAGCAGTCAGGAAGTACATGTGAGATCAAAAAAAGCCACTGCAGCTTCCTTTATGCGTTCGATCTTAATGTGAATTTACAATATCAATATGGCTCACCTGCCATGAAAAAAGGGCAACTTGTGGCCTCGTAAAACACTGGTTATGAAATGTGACTGTTAAGTAACTGGGTCGACAGTTTTAGGCAGAAATCCCCCATCCCTTCCACCTCACTGCTCTGCAGCGGAAGCGGGTTAAATGAGTGGGTGGTGATCAATGCAAAGGCAAAGAGGAAGAGGAGGAGAGTGGAAGAGAAGATGCAAAGTAAAAAGACAGGAGAAAACGGAAAGAGGGAGTAAACAGAGGACAGTGCACAAGGAGGGTGAACAAAGAGAAGCAAAGTCACTGAAGGACAAAAGTTGCAGAGGACATGGACAAATATAAAAAAAGGCAGGTGATAGACTTCAGGTCAGGGGACTGAGATGCGTATTACAGAAAAAAGGGAGGGGGTAACGCAGTGAGTTAGTGGATGGGGTAGAAAACTAAAAAAAACAGTAGAAGCAAATTTTGGACAGCACAAGAGACAAGGATGGAGGCTAAGTGCGTCATCAGGCCTCTGCCAGGAGGTTTTTCATTTAATTAAAGATGAACTCCAAACATGAATACATCCTCTCTGCCCTTAAAAGGGAAGCCGTTATTGGAGGCTTTGGATGGAATAACCCTGCATCACATGTGTGGTTTTCTACACTTTAACTCAAAAAGGATCAAACTGTTCTTTAAGATGAGTTGGGAGCATATTTTGAACTGGTTATACTTACATGGCATGTTTCCTCTAATCTATTGGTCGGATCAACACATGCAAACCTCCAACATGCAGTTTCATGTTAAAAGCAAATGTGAGGTTTTTAAGGTTGAGAGGCTAAGAGGGAAAGAGGAAATAAACAGCATGGTGAATTGTAACGATTAAAGTCAGTATTCAATGAGCCTTTTATAGCTTTTCATCACAATGATCATCGAATAATGACACAAACAGCGAAGCGTTAATTAGAAGTCCTTCCAAAACCTTTATGATTTCACGATGTCCGATAAAGTTGAAGAATATGAAAACTGTCCTCGGGGGTTTGTGCCCTCTTCGTCTCATTCTTTGTGAACAGGCTGTGTGAACTTTCTCCGGTGAAAAACAAAGACACGTTTTGTTCTCTGCACCTCAAGCAGCTCCATTAAGACGATCGCTAAAACCATTTGAGCGGCAAACCATAAGTGACGTTTGCCTTTGAACCTTCAAACATGGATACTGTGTTAGCATGTACAGTAACAGACGGCGCTAGACAACAGGCGTGTGCTGCTAGGGAAACAGATGAGTGCAGAGAGGGAAACAGACGTGTGCTGTAAGGGGGGGGGGGGGGGGGGGGTAGATTAATTATTGGTTCATTTAATTACTTTGGTCTTTATCTGATTGATTGTTAGTTCTTATAACTTAAGTTCTCTCAGTTTCAGATTTATATTCAAACCTCAGTTACTCACATTGTTTTGGACTGCTGTAGAATATATTTTGTTTATTTCATGAATTCATTTATAGGATAATTACTTTTTCAGTGTTATTTCATCAATCATCCATACTCTATTGCTTCAGAGTCATTTTAGCACCTACCTGTCCTTGTTTTAGAGGAGATAGTTGTTTGTTTGTTTGTTTGTTTGGCCTTTTTGTCAGTGCATTTCAGGTAGGTGGATAGAGGAAGAACCCATTACATTTCAGAGCTGAACTGAATGACCAGGGGAATACATCCATTATCTTTCTCTTAGGGAAACAGCCTTGGCCGGTGACCTTCGATTGAGTTTGACAGAACAATAACAGGTCTATCAGCAGCAGAGTCAAGAGTTTGAGGGGAACCCATGAGAGCGAAGTTGCGTTTGTTTACTGTTTTACCATGTCGGCAGTGATTCAAGGAAATCCCACTTTTGATACACAGCCCAGAGTGACTGAAAAATGCTACACATTAAGAATTTAGAGTTACAGGAAGTTAGCGTTTTGAGTAACAGTCACTCAAGAGTTGCTGACGATTCTGTACATGATTTGTTAAACATTATAACAATATTTAGTGAAATGTCTTGGTTGCATTTGTCTACACATGAAACAAAGAGTAGGTTACGGTAGAAATAATATAATACAAGGGCGGACCACAACCTGGGCATGTGGAGGGAGGGATGGTGGTCTAGAGAAGAACAGTAACGCCGCCCAGTGGCCGCTTGTAGTCATTGCACCTCCAGACCAAAATCTGAAAAGATGGAGCCACCCAAAGCAGCACTCGGCAGTCAGTGTCATTTTTAATAATACCACCACTTCAAACCTAAAACAGAGCACAACCAAACCTTATCACTAGCTCTTAATGTGCCGTTTAAAAAAATAAAATGAAAAATACATATACAAAAAGCTAAGTTTAAAAAGTTCATATCAAGCCTTTTATTTGGTATACAGATATTCATAGATTTATACAGTATATATAGATATATGTATATATGTAACACATGTGCCACCGCAAAGTCACAGACAAACTTATTTCCACTAAGAAAAGAAAAATATATAATGTGCTTAATTTCAAAAGGAGTGCCGTGAAGCGCTTTAATGAAAGATGATCAAAACCGGAATGATGAGGTAACTGCCAGGCAGGAAAACAATCACTTATAATGGTAGAGTAATAACAATAATAACGACAATAATAATCTACTGAAACAAATGGATCAAAGAGGCAACCGAGAAAATATAGTGGCAGCATGGACCCTTAGTGTCAAACTAGAGAAAAAAGATTTAAGTCTATAACATACATACACACAGAGTATGCATACAGACAGACAGTGCATTAACATACAAACAGGAAGTAGAGTCAGTCACTGAGAGCAAAAACTCTCCCATGTCGTTACTCAATACACAACAGCAACTCAGGCATGCTCCAAGACAGCTAAAAATCTCTCTCTCTCTCTAACAAACATACACACACACACACACACACATTCTAAACACACACACTCTCTCACTCAGACACACAGTCATGTACCACAGCCCGGCATTACAGGGCTGACCAAACAACGCTTGCACAGTCGTGGTGCATGCACGTGTACACACACACACACACACACACACACACACACACACACACACACACACACACACACACACACACACACACCACAGCAGTATAGTGGTCAGGCTTGGTGAAAAGAACAGGCCTGAATGAATGTGAACAGAGAGTAAAATGAAGAGGGACTCTGATGAAAGTCAGATAAAATGTCAGGGAGAAGGGATGAAGATTGAAAGGTTATCAAACGAGCCAATCGTGCTGCACAGAAACACAAGGAAGTGGTGTGTGTGTGTGAGTGTGTGTAAGCACGTACATGTGTATCAATACATCAGGAGCAGGTAGTGCTGAACGTGTTTAACAGACAATAAGAGCATGTGGCTCCCTCGTGTGGTCACTCCGAGTCTCTCTGGACCTCCGAGGCGTCCGCCCGACAAATGGGACACGTCCTGTTGGCCTGAGGACGGGAGAGGAAACAGAAAGATCTGGTTAGGGTTTCAAAGGCAGTCACATCTTCAGGCAGCCTATCAATCACACTGACAATTCTAAAGCTGCATATTTGGACAGTAATTCATGTCTTTGTTAGATTTGTTTCAATCTGTAAACACTATAACTGGATTTAGACTAAGGCTTTGGGGCGATGCTGCCATGCCTCTAAAACATAAGACTGTATTGTGATTAATGCAAGAACTTAGTGTTCGAGAGCATTTTTTTTTTGCATTTTCTGTGGGAAATAAAATGTTGAAGTATGTGTACAGCTCCTCAGATGTTCCAGTCTTTGGGTTTGCTGTGGTGTACCGACTGTTCTGTGCTGGATTTACATGTAGACACAAGCCTGCTTCTTCTTTCTGTTATCAAACAGATGTCTCGAAGCGGGAGATTCTCACTACACTTCTATAATTAAGAGGTGCCAGAGTGGGTCTATAAAAGCAGCATCAGCAGAGCGCTTACAGCTAGGGGTGGCACGGTAACGGATACTTCTGTACAAAGTCGATACCAAAATTCTAGATTTTTGATAGCACCAAAAGTACGGAGACTAATGGCAAGTGTACTTACCCTCAGCCACTTGTCGACACACTTCCCGTGGAATTCGTGGCTGCAGGGCAGGACTCGTAGCAGTTGGCGGGACTCGAAATCACTCATGCACACCACACACCTGCAACACAACATGTATCAGCATGTGATGCACGACAACACAAGAGAGATGCTGTTCAAGGCCCTCAACGCTGTAATTACTGATACACTCCATGTGTTTCCTCACACATATACTCTCACGCACGATTAGGGAAACTTGGAATTGCTGTTGGATGTTCACCAATATGTTTACCAAACCTTTGAATGCATTTCTTACAATGGCTAACCCAAACAAACAGAATGTATATATTGGTTGTATATGCCTTCAATTTGACACTCTTTTAAAAACCTAGTTGAGCTTTTATAACTAGCCATTTCGAGTTTTGCAATTATGTTTTCACTGGATTATCGATGATGAATGACAGCTAGTTGAAAACGCTGCAGCCAGCGTCTTGACCAAAACATGGAAAATGTATCATGACCTCTCTGTCGAAGACACTGCAAATACTGGATCTTTTAAAATTGATTTCCAAGTTATTTGACTTGTTTATAAAGCTTTTAATGACCTGACTCTGTAACGTTTCGACCCGATCACTAAAGGCCTTTCCTGATGTTCCTTATGTGTCTCATAAAAGTATCAGTGAGAGAGCTTTCTGCTTTATTGTTCATAAACTGTGGAGCCCACTTCCTCCATATATCAGAATGGTTAGCTCTTTTGGTATTTCTAAAAGGAAATGAAATACCCATCTCATTAATCCGTCTCTTTCTTTGCTATGGCTTTTCACGTAATACTTTGTTTAAATCAATTTAATTGCTGTTTTTTTTTACATTTTTGTATCCCCGGCTATTAGATATATTAATTAATTATTGTAACATTAACTCTAGCAAATATTATGTATTATTCTTTCTTTTAAAAAGGTGCTTTATAAGTAAACAATGTTAAGTTGAGTTAAAGAAGTTTTAGGCTTTCTGTTGCTGGAAAAGCACAAATATGATGAACAACTTCACACACTGATTAACATTAGCCTCTGTCAGGTTCCTGAGGTTCCTAATTCACCGTACCAACCAGTGATGAGCTGGTGTCTGCAGAATGACGGCACTCACAGTGTTTGTTCAGACTGATGGTTGTTTGGATTGAACCGATAGGAAGGAAGCTGTTCGATGTCTCCCTTAGTCAGTCCTCGGAGTTTAGCCTCTCCCAGACGCTCAGCGAGGTTCAGGAGGGCCTATGAGGGGAAATAAAACCATCAGTAACAATATGAGAATCAGAGTCTGTATCCGGCAAACACACAGACAAGAGAAGAAAGAAAGGAAATAAAGACGCACCTCATAATTTTCCACTTCTCCATCGTCTACATCCAGCTCTAGACTGATCGCAGGACCTGTGGGCTGGACTGGCAGCATTGAACTGCAGAGGAGAAGATTTAGGTTCAATTTATCTAAGAAGCAACTACATTGTGCAATCGTAGATAACTTTCTTTTACCACAGGCATATTCAAGTTAAATAGCTGTAGTCAAACCTTTCGTGCAATATATCTCTTGCTCTAACCTTTTACGTTTTCTTTCGAGGTTAAACTTATGTCTAAATAAGTAAGACCTCTCAGAAATCCCTCATCTTGAAGAATATATCCAATATCCTTTTCAATGTACTCTTATTCTGTAGTTTAAATGAAATAAATTGTACTGTTCTCTTCTTAATACCAGGGAATATATCATTCTTAGTGATTTCAAATGGCCGTCTCTTGCATTCTCCAGGTATAACTCATCCAAAGGGCAGGTATCAAATAGGTCAAATGTATCCTGATGATTACAAAGGAGGTGTGGGGTTGGTTGCGGGGGAGATTCTTATCTTATTCTTATTATAATTATTTCTTATTTCTACTATGTTTGCAGTAATATTAGTGACCCATATTGAAAATAATAAATATCAGGTCATCTGTTGTGTGATTAATAAAAAGTTGAAACTGTTCTTATCTTAGTAGGTTAATGGCCTGATCTACTTACAGGAAGTAAGGCAGGAGGCTGGGGTGGTAAGGCGAAGGTGGCAGTGGCTGTTGCGAACGGTACCGTCGCCCCGGGAGACGCCGAGGAATAAAGTTTGGATAGGACTAGAGGAAATGTACAAAGAACATACGGGAACAAATCAGTCACATATAACTTCCTCTAAAGGAAAACTCATTTGTTGAAATATTCGTATTCGCTCACCACTCCGAAGAACTCCTGTGGCAGGGGGTCATGGGAGAGGAAGTGAAGCTGGGTGGAGTGTGGCGTGAGGGCGGGGTGGGTGGCGGGGGGGTAGTGGAGGCCCGCACCCAGAGACAGATGTTCTCCGAGCAGCTCCACGTCATTCTCTATCCTCTGTAACGGCTGCGAGGGTGGAGAAGAACAGGAGGACAGACACATGTTACTATCGTAAATAATCACAGGAGCAATAAGGAACATTTCATACACTAGAACAGAGGAACATGAAGAAGAAGAAGGCGAGGTGGAGGAAGAGAAGAGATCCAATCCTGTTAATGAGTGCTTAGGACACAGGCTAGAGAAATATTATCAAACTGTACAAATATTTTTTATAATAAACAACCATTGGAATTGGATTAATCAAACTTTTGTACTTCATTATCTACTTCACTTCTGGCATTTATTTAATTTAATTCTTCAACATCCTTTTTTAATTAGCAGTAAATATTCATCAATATCAAAACCACACAGAATTACCACTCTGTACTTTTTAGAGATTCAAAGAATTAAAAAAAGTATATATATTCAATTGATCAGATGACAATCAAATCTTGTCGATCAGACTTTAATTAAAGTCCACGTCAGCTGCATCAGATAGCCAATCACATTTTTAAAAAAACAAGCATGAAATAATTGCTACTCACAGATCGGGCCTGCTGTGTCGGATAAGGTCCAAATTGTCCCGGCTGGGCCAGGTGAGGAGGGTGGTGAGAAAGGTGTGCTTGGGGGTGGGTGAGGTGAGGAGGGGGGAGCAGGAAGGCCGGGTCACTGGACAGCAGTGAGGGGAACGGGTAGGGCATGGGTATGTGCTGCACAGAACAAGTCTGAAGGACCTGGCAGGGAAAAAGAAACATTTAATTTAGTAAGGGATGCTGCAAACTGTATTTTGAAAACTCATCAGTAACAGAAAAGTCAAACACACTCACAGGAGGAGGGACGCTGCAGACGGGATAGTGCTGTCCACTGAAGACCACCGAGCATGCTGGGATCTGCTGAGGGGCGGAGCGAGGCGGCAGGCCCGGTGGTCCCGGAGGAGACACAGGATACGATACAGGAACTGAACCCTAAACATGAACAACAGAGGGTAAGAGGCAACTCTGCGAACACAGTGTGATTTTAAGGTGAGCAGCTGGGGACAGAAGTTGATGGTCCACATTGTTGCAAAATAACAGAGCAATGACTTTCTGTGTTGCATCTGGTGTGAATATGAATTGTTGTGAACTTGGTTGAGTTATTATCCAAGCTTCAATAGCATTGTTGAAGTCTCTGTTTGAATTTTAAACATTTTTCATTTACAATTGGTTGATTTATTTCCTTGCGAAAAGACAGGAAATGAAATAACTGCTTCCAGGATCAAACTGAGCACAGTAACAAAGAAAAATTAATTCTCTATGCCTTCTGACAACTACACATTGTAATACACCCATTAGCAGCTGGTTTTAATTTGTTTTTAATTTTTAAAAAAAGTGTCACACTGCCAGTCAAATTATGTTATTTAGAAAAGTCTATTAGAATCATTTCAGTCTGTTCTCGGTTTTTTTCTGTTTCACCCCAACAAAAAGGCCACATAACCCCATAAAGTCACCTGCTCATGGAGGTCCAGCACCATACTGCTCTGCTGGGATGGGTGTGGGTGTGGGTGGGGGTGGGGGTGTGGGTGCTGTGGATGGGCCGCAGGGTGCAGCATCCTGGGAGACAGGTTGGGAGACTGGTGGAGGGGCCTGGGGGACGGATTTGGGGGATGGTGACCTGGGCGCTCGTCCAGCCCGGGCCCCAGCCCTCGGGGAGGTTGCTGGCTGTAGGGGGGGTAGCCCTGGGGGGCCTGGTGACGGTAGTTCTCATCCTGGTGGCCTGGCGACAGGCCGTGGTGGGAGTGCAGGTGGTGGTGGTGATGGTGGTGTGGGTTGGGGTGGTGATGGTGGTGGTGGTGGTTGTTGTTGTTGTTGCTGTTGTAGTGGTGGTGGTTGTTGTGGGCATGGTGGTGGTGGTGGTGGGTCGGGCGGTCTCTCCGGCCGCGCTGGCGTCTTATTGGAGGGCTGAGGGGGGTGAAAGAGCAGCAAACGTTAGCCACAGGAGCATCGGTAGTACTAGCATGATGATGATGTTTTAATATATTTAAGCGTTTGTTTTCGTGTTAGCTCAGGCTGGTTTAAGACCAATGCAGGACTGATGGATTATTTATTTTCTTTATCAATAAATCTAACAATTATTTCTTGATGAATCAGTTAATCATGTGTGCTATAAAACGGCAGACAATTGTGGGATACCTGTGAACATTTTCTAAAGCCCAATCATTAAATATCTTTTTTTGTGCAACCAATATTCCACAATCCAAATATATTCAAAAAGATGATTTGAAAACATTGCCTGCTGTGGACCGGTCATTTTAACACACAACTCAACTATTGCTTTTGATTAAACTAAATAAACAGCCATTTCTACAACTGATTATTTCTTCTATATGTCAATTATTTCAATAAACAAAAAAGCTACATATATAAACAAATACACTATGGATCTTGTCATTACTTTTGACATTTTACTCGCTTCAAATAATTAATAAAGATAATGGCAATATGTTTCTGTGTCGCTCGCACACACACACACACACATTTACCTTCGTCTGTTGCGTACAGGCGTGTGGCATCTCTCTGGCATGTAGTGGGGGTGTGGTCTGCGGCTGGGGGGCAGCTCCCAGGGACGAATGGGGGAGGAAGGAGTGGAGGGAGGGGCGGAGTTTAGATCCAACATGGTCTGCTGGGAGAGACGCTGCCTCTTCGGGCTTGGGCTGTCTTCCATCTGCACAAAGAGTTAAATGAGGGGGGGGTTAGGGCGATGGTTGGTCAGGAAAATAAAGAGAAGGACTAAAAAAGGAAAGAATGGATAATACAAGCAAACAATGACAAACAAATCCTATTCAAACCAGGAGCAAAGCAGAGCCGTGCTCATGTTTCAGACTTACTTTATCCCGATCCTCACTGCACACATTATCTGGATGAAAATGAAGCAATCCTCCTGCAGGCCACAAACAGGGGGAAAAAGGATTAGATAAGATAGGGCGGAGGATAATATCCACATCACAAGAAACATGGACATACGCTTGGTAACCCAACAGAAACATAACAACAACAGCAACAACACTGGTTGCCTTTGATTTTGTACCCACTGCATCCTTATGAAGCCTGGCTGGTGTCTCAACAGGTTTACAACACTTCAAAATCAACAAGTGATAGCAAAGAAAGTACATTCTACCCTTTGGCTTGACTAACAAGATTTACAGATCTCCCTCCTCAGCAAGGGTCTCTCTTCTAAACCAGCTTTTGAATGTCCTGCTTTCAACAAGCGGACAAAGGATGAATACTTCCCTGGAAGACGCAACACTGAGCAAATCGTTCCCTCTGATCTAAGGAGAGTCGGAGCAGACTCGCAGAAACAGAGCAGAGCATGAGATGCATGCACACCACAGCAAATGCCTGGTATTGGTTAACATATTTGGCAATCGACCTGTTTCTCATTTCTGATGTGGTTGGTTTTGCACTTTGTTTGAATGCATGTAATGACTTTCGTCTCCAGTTATCAGATTAGCTTCGCTGTCACTTTTTTCTAAATTACTGTTAAGGAAAATAGTTAATCCACAATAGTTTACGTCATTTGTAAAGCAATAACTGAATCTGTTGGATTGTTTCAGCTTTCAAATGTGAATATTGTTGCATTATTCTCTTATATACACCCTTATAAATTGAATATCATTTGAGTTTTGAAGTGTTGGCTGATAACACCAGATATTTGAAGAGCACCTTGTGATCTGAGAATTTGTGAAATGCTTTATTTTTACAGTTTTCCGACATTCACTTGATAGATTCATAAGAAAAATAATCAAAAGTTGATTGATAATGAAATATGTTCATTAACTGGAGTGACTGTAGAGCACTCCCTTTGGAAACAAACCATCATTAGAAAGACCAATTTCAAGTATTTGTGTTGACATGCATTTGTGTCCATAATGAGAGTGAACAATTATTAGCTCAGCAAAAACATCTCAGCACCATCATTCTTTTTCCTGTTTTTAGTGGACAAGAGATACAGATCTCTAAAAAGATCAACAGAACAGACTCTTCAATGACAGGAGATTATTATGTGTAAAAATAGATGCCATAGACACAATCTCAGAAAAACACAATGCTCTCCCAGCTGTTTATCTGACAGACCACATGTGCAATCTGGATGCAGCATGTGCTCACAGACATTTCAGCAGCTTAAGAAGGATGTCCTTGAACTCGGCTGGCGAGAGTTTCCTCTAAGCAGTCCCCCAAAAACCTTTAAATCACAAAAAGAGGGGAGGGCAAAAAACTCTCTTCCACTCATCCCATTATATGTATTCTTCTATGCCTCCCTCATACAAACAGCCCTTACTGTCTACCCAGAAAGAAAACACATCTAAAGGCTACCCCCCACCCCTTTCTTGTCTTTGCGACACCACTCCAGTGCCATGTGAAGCCTGCCGATAGTGACAGCTCAAAGACGCCCTGCTAGTGGCTGTGGAGAAAAAGCGGGACAGTGAGTTAACCGACTAGCTGACAGTAGGGCCAACACGCTGGCTTACATCTTTATTCATCCACCTTGCCTCTTTCTACAGACCTCATACCGTTCTGAGCCTCAGCCAGAAAACTAGGTCTGTTAATGCTGATACACCCCGGGGGCGATAGGGTATGGTGAGCCAGACTGGACGTGTGCTGTTGGCGAGCAGATACAACCTTGTTTCCTCCGAGCACGGCAGCTGGGGAAGACTGACACCAATTATTTTACGATTGACAAACAAGGCAGAAAGCCTGATGGTGAACTTAAGAGCATCAGCTGGAATCAAGTCGTAATTTGCCCACGTTCTTAAACAAAGACCTAAAGCATTGTTTCAGAGAGACAAGACAAAAGAGAGAGAGTTATTGTGCACTTAAACATGCACAGTACTGTTTTGCATTTTTACATACATGTTATACACAGACTCAGAAGGGACGTGTGCAGCTGTAAAGAGGAAGGCAGACCACACAGCTGTAGTCTCTCAATTTGGGAAGCATGTGTTTTTTTAGTCCCCTCTGAGCCGGTTATTTTGGCAACAGTGCTAGCATTACGACAGAGACCCATTAAAAGCCAGCTTTCGTTCATTCACAGCACTTATTTTGCTTTTCAGGGAATCCAATCTGGTATTACTGAAGGTTTCTCCAGTTACTTTTCCAATACTCAGTGCTGGAAACCTGCTGAACACTAAACAGGCTGGTGTCAATTCAATGAAAGGAGGCGGGGGTGCAGCCTCACTCTGAATTTCCCTAGCAGCTTCATTTGATTCTCATTTGTCTCCTTTTTTCCTCAAAAGGTTTTTAGGTTGATGTTTTATTGTCTTTTTATTGAGTTTGGGATGGCAGAAGAACTTTTGACGTGGTATGCATTAAAAGCCTACTTAACTTACACTACCGTGTAAATGATACTGGGGAAATAAAATAAGATTTACTTCATAAAGTGAATGAACCAACATCATGCCAACACACCGTTTTTTTTTTGTTTTTTTTCCATTCCTCAGTTTCTTTGTGTTTGGAAAGCGCTGTGAAACTATGACACCTTCTCTATCTTTACTCTCTCCTGAAACATTAGCTAAGAAACATGTTTGACTACTTTAGGACAATATAGAGCTTTGCACAGGCTTAAATCGAAGTTGAATGAAATAGAGGCTTATGGATGAAAGGGTCGATGGGGAAATACAAGTAAGCTTGTACTATGCCAGGCTGCATTGCAGCAGTAAGCAATCTCAAACCAAAAGATACAAATGCTAGATAAAGGCATTTCATTTTCAAACTATTTCAAGGCTCCAAACTGTTCTTTTAAATCAGGCTCCTCTCATGCATATTGTAGGTTGTGTGAAGTCTGAAGCAGAGTGTGTAGGATGTCTAAACCACCAGGCGAATTCAGGTCTCTGATCTGATGATGAAGTGAAAACATATTCAAACTAGCCAGCAATATTACAGTCTGAATACACAACACTTGCACTGAAATATTAGATTTATTTTATTTCATTATTATAGAATATTACTCAACACATCATTGTACTAAGAATAAAAAAGTATTATTTTATTGAGCTACTTAAATGATTGTCTAATGTTTCTCTCCTCATGCCTTGACTACATCCACAGGAGTAACATAATATGACCGGCAGGCCCTCAGCACCACCCTGCCTGGACTATCCAAAGGAAAATTCTGCAGTGTTAAATTCCTACTGATGGCCTGTAGAATTTGCACCATGCTATGACCTACACTACATTACATTTATTTAAATTACATTTATATTCTAAAGTGCATTTTCGTCATGTTTAATGTAGTGTCTTCTATCCCTCCACTCATTCAGTAAAAATACAATCATTCAACAGAACATTTATATTCTAAAGCGACTTTGGAAGAAGTTTAACTATTTTGATGCAACCCAAAAACTGCAGGTACTATGCAAGTACTTACACATATGCAGAACTGCTTCCAGCGCTGAATACTTGTAAGACAAAGTTAGTAGACATGGCTTGCCCTATTTACCCGAGTAAATGCTATTCAAACCTCTGAAGTAGAGACACCACCCGACATGACATATAGCTGGCCTTTCAAGCAACAGCTGGCAGTGAAAGCACCAAGCCTTTTAGTTAAATATCTCAAAGCCTGTTAAGCTGCTATTGGTCTGCCTTCAACCCTCAGGGGGTGTATCCTGTGTGTGTAATGATGCATCTAGCCCGGCTGCAGGCCCTGTTTTTACTGGAGCTCGCTTACCGGCTCCGGGGTGTCTGTGGGCTCCGTGTGCAGAGTGGCGCTGCGCCCCCGCGGACAGGTAGCTCCCCTGCGCGTGCTGCTGCTGCTGCTGGCTCTCCGGATAGCTCCGACCTCCGTGGTGCGGCGCCCAGCCGGGGTTGCTCTGCGGCGGGTAGTTCACCCCTCCTCCGCTGGCGTTCATCATGCTCCCGTTTCCCACCGCGTTTCCACTGCCAACGTTACCGTTCATACCGAAATGATAGAAGCCAGACCGAGACCGCGAGCGAGTCCTCGGGGGGTCCATGGCTGGGGAGGGTGGCGCTGAATGGACGTGATGAAGCGGAGAGATGGACGTCCAGAGACGGGCAGGAGCCTCCCTCTTCACACCGCTTCTACGCGTCTCTCTATCCGCCTAGTTACCTCTGATGACCACTGGCTACTGCGAGTGTTTTCTGAGGCATTTAAAGCTGTTGTTCGGGTCTAATGAGTGGAGATACTTGAAGGTTCAGGGAAGCACAACCCTCATATGTCGCAGCAATCTGTGCGGGTCAACTGAAGAGAAACCGCTTATTTATTTATAACTGTCGATTATAAATGTACACAAGTATAGAAAAATATTGTACTTATATTAGGATTCGGTATAACAAAGCGGTTATAAAAAATAGCATTGCCTCGAAGATAGTTATCTGTGGCTTTTAGCAGCTGAACGAGTCTCGGGTTCTCTATTGTCTTTTCTCAGCAAAACACCCCAAGAAAATAAAGTATGTTATGGCATTAGTCGCACGCAGTTGAGTCCTACACGAGTGAGCCCATTGCCGACACATATAATAACATGCAGCTGAAGTTAATATAGCTTGCCCTGTGCCTCCAAAAGCTTGTCAAGTTTAATACTTAAATCCCCCAACAAAAGCAAAGATGGCTAGCAGACGTGCGCTAGCAAACTAAAAGGAAACCAGCTGCCCCGGTAGCTGGCAGCTAAACAAAGTTATTAGCATAGATTTGCCCATAAATTCCAACTAAATTTCCACGGGTATCCTAGGGTGAGCATTAACGTTACACCCCTTTGCGTTGGTTAACTATACCTGCTCGTTCATTAGCATAATTTCGATTTTCCAGTTAGCCAAGGCTAACAGGAAGCGGGGTCTAGTGGGGAAAACAAGTCCAACAGTGTCGACATTACAAGCTAGCTAACGTCGCATTGGGTCGCTGTTAGGATAGTCCGTGCACAATGCTAATAGCGGATTATCTCGGACCACATGAGAAAACAAATAGCTACCTTATCCGTCAAGTAGCGAGGACAATATTTGTCCAATTTAAATCCCCTCTCGCATTCGCTATCGAGTGTTTTCTCTGGTCAGCGGGGAGTGTGTGAAGATCAATCAATGGGAGTTTCACATCTCTGTCAAGGCCACACTAATCGATCACAGATTAACATGGCGCTCCACACAGGCCTGATCCGCGATGTGCTTGTCAGTAAATAACACAAACAAACAAGTGTGGAAACGTTAAAAGTCGCTAAACACCAGTAAGATAAAAATGTGTTTGATTATCAGCAGATAACGTCAATTTTAGTAGCAGCTTGTTATTAAACTTGACTACTTTGGTCTGGCAAACCCAGGGCAGCTGCTCAGTTCATTAATAATTCAGCAGCTTCATACCAGAAATACTATAAGACAACGCTTTGAAAGCTACTGGCTTCATACGGCTTTTCAGGTAGACGATCTCTTCATATGTTGTTGCATACAAGCCTTCTCCGATTAAGCATATACAAATAAACCCCCGTCCTTATATGGCTGTACATATCAGACGTCATACAATAACCCTCTATTTTTTAAAACAAATTATATGGAAATCCATGTTTATTGTCCTGGTATTTTCCATACAACTATCACTCTTTATAAATACCAATCACAGTTTTATTCCTTTGACCTGATTTCAAATATTTTAATGACTGAAATTATATAACAAAAAAACTAGTGTGATAACATATAAGCCCCTACCACATGATATATGAGCAAAGAAAGCAGGCATAGCATGTAAACATACATACATTACAAAATACAGTGTGTTGAAATCTATCTTTACACAAAATGTGGCCCAGCTAGTATAAAGAAGTAGCAGATGAGCTTGGAAAACAATGTTGAAGTAAAATATTACATTCATACTAGCTAAACTGAAGATAAGCACCTTTAATTTGTTTTATTTGACAATAAATACATGAAAGAAAATTACAATGTTTTTTTTTTCAGTTTCAGGAGTAACTCCTTGAGAAACATTTAAAAAATATATCAAAAGAATCCCACTTTATCTACGTCTGTGGCGTACTCTTTGTTTTGGAGAAAGAAGGTTTTCAGCACCAATATCTGTGTCAGCATGAGGATATACATCCCCCCGTTTTATTCCTCCTCTCTTCTTCCACCTCTCTGTCTCTCTGCTCTTCTTGCTCCTTCCTCCTTCCTCATCCCTCCTCTTTTTTTGTGGAGAGGGTTTGGTCTGCTTGGGACTGTGGAGTGCAGCCCCGGAAGGGTTTGCAGGACAAACTTCTCGGTCAAAGTTCCTCCCAGATGTCACCAGTAGTCCTCTCTCTCGTCTGATTTGAGCCTCTCTCCTGAGCTTCTTCACCTCCCGTCTCTCCCTGCGCCTCTCTGGCCACTTCTTACTCCCGCTCGCCCGGCCACATGCCTCCTGCCTCTCCCTGCTCCCCCCCTGGACCGGCTGATTCTCCTCACTGCTCTTGCCTGTTGCTTCAGACGAGGGCCTCTGGTCTGAGAGGGCCAGGGGTCCCGCGCTCAAAAGTCCTGAAAACAAGGCAATCACAAAGTTGAAGAATAAGTGAAAAGATGATGTTCTTTGCCTCCCAACAAATATATATTATTTTATATAAATGATAGGTTGAATGTAATTCAAGAGGATTTGCTTACCAAGAAAAACTCAGCAAATTATGAATTGGTTCTTCAACTCGTTGTGTTTGTTTAACAAAACGTACTCACTGCTCTCACTAAAGCTGCAGCAGAAATGGAACCAAATGGTAGCTAAACAGCCAGGAATTCAGTGTCTGATGTTTGAAAAGCTAAAACATACACTTTCTAATACATCAGTCCTGCAGTAAATTCAATTTTTATCAAAGTTATCATAATGAAACTTAATCTGTTGATTCAACAGTATAATCAATTTGCATATATACATTTATATAACGTTAAATTACAGATAAACATACACAATTATATGTGATTGTTTACATTATGGAATGTATAACAATTATTTTGTTACCTTTGGCTCTTTTCTGCTTCCTGGTATGAAGTTGGAGGACATCCTTCATGGTGTCATAGTGGCAAACATAGGGCAGGGAAGGGAAAGTCCCACTGATCATCCTCCTTTTAGCGCATTCCTGATTACAAAGAGTAGATTATATACAATTGAAAGTAAGAATAGCAAGTACAGTAAAGTCCAAGACAAAAAATATACGAAAGCAGAGCGAAACAACAGAATGAACAGGAAGGCAGGGATACCATTTTAAAGCAGGCAAGAAGGAACGGATAGGGGGTAAAAGTAAGAACATTATTATTTGAATTGGCCACTCACATAGCCATAATGTCCCCTCATGGAGCAGTTGTAACAGAAAGCGGGGCATTTCTTATGTTTGAGGGTGTGAACTGTCCATGGCCTGACAGGAAGCTCGAGCCGGATCTGGAAGAAAAGCACATTTTAAAAGTGGAAAAAAAGACATTAGTTGATTTAACAAAATAAACACCCAAGCATTCAAGTCCTATAGTTTCAACAGCCTAATAAAAGCATGATGATGATGATGGTCCTCTACCACCTACTCCCTGTTTAAGTTATTTATCATTCTTATTTAAAGTAGTGTAATGCATCTTGTTTTAGTATAGAAGGCCAGATGAAGAAAAACATGCATTGAAGTATACACTTCAACTCACGGTCAGGTGGTTTTGTCTCCATGTGTCAGGGCAGACCTTGGGAAACCAAGAAAACAAGAGACACAATTACACTTTTGAGGAAGAATACAGAAAGATGTATTTTGCAGCTGAGAATCTGCAGAGGTCAACTAACACTTCGTAAAAGAGGCCCACACACACCTGAGGCTACAGATTATCAACACACAATGGGCAAATCCTTTCAAAGTTTCCTTCAACACAGAAACTCACCAATCAAGCCTTCTGCAGGTTTCAACAAGATACATTTTAGACATTTTCAAACCACATCGAATTACATTTAATACCCGTTTGTATCGTGACTCATTTCATCAATACACATTTTCCTTAATACAAGATACTTTAAGCATCAAACATCAATTATTCCCATGTTTTCAGAAAATTGAATTAAGACTTCTAAGACCCGGTAGAGACCCTGACTAACAGATTTACAGGAGTCAGACCGGTGGGCTAATGGACAAACTCACATCAGAGAGGTGACCCGACGTCCCACAGCGCTGGCAGTGTTGGTTCCACAGCGGGGGCCTTTCACAGCACCTGAGGCCATGGGAAGGGAGTCCACAGCTGGGGCAGGGGCGGCCAGGACAGTCCCTCTGGGTGTGGCCCTGGATCCCACAAAGGATACAGGTGGGACATTTCTGCTGACACAAAGACAAAATAAATATGGGTTTTAGGATCTTTTCAGTCAACAGGTCAACAATCAACAAGTGTCCCTGGTGCAATGTTTGGCAGTTTATAAAACAAAGAAACATTAAAGCAGATATCATTAGAAACATACAGGGAAAATGGATTATATTAATATAAAACATCCATGTTTTGATATGCATTTCTAAATTTGACAGCATAATTTGGTTGAAGGACACAGCAATATTTTCAACATTTGAGCAGACGCAGGGTAAGTGGTAGGATATCAGCTGAACTCCAACTCTTAGCCGCAGTATGAATGTTTATTATGCGTACATAAATAAAAAAGGGTGGAAGAGTGTGTTTCTTTACCCTGTGGTAGTAGCAGCTTTTGGCAAGGTGTCCCGTCCTGTTGCAGATGTTACAGGTCAGAGCACGACCAGCTCCAAAATATCGACTGGGCAGAGACTGACCCGCCCCACACTTGATAATGCGAGAGGACAAAAACATAACAGATCATGTTTAAAAAGCAGTCTTGTAGGATCATAATTCTGATTTCAAATGCAATAATACACCAGACAGGCAAACAGAAGAAATGTATTTCTTTCTTTCGACACAGATTTCTATATTAACACTAAGAATGTATTCCTCAGAGATTATATTCACAGTTTATTCATTCTTAACAATTAATATAATTTAAACAGTGGAAAGTTGCATTTTAATATCCCAAGTTACCTTGTCTTTCTCTGAAACAGCCCAGGTATCCTTCACTGATTTCACAGTGTGATCTATGAGCAAAAAATAAGCAAGAAGAACCTCAACTTTTGTAGAGCTAACTGTATTCCACAATTATTTATATTTAAATTCAAGCCGTTGCAAATAGTATTGAAATAGGAGTATGGACAGCATCACAATATTAACACAGCGTGAGATCAAGTATCCTAACCTTCATCTCCAGAGTCATCCTGAGGGCTGTTGCAGTAGCTCAGGTTGAGATGGATGCTTGAGTCTCCCACCTGCTCCTCTCCTCCCAGCATCATCCACTCCTCGACGGGCTGATCAATGTCCTTCTCTTCCTCCTCGTGTACATTTAAACTGGAAGCAGGACTCAGGTTTCTGGGCTTCAGGGTCCGTCTAGAGGTGATGTTGAAGAGGATGAGGGAGGGAGAGCTCTCCCTGCTGATCCGTGCAACTTGTTTACGGGTACTGTGTTGTTTCTGGCGACTGAACTTCATCTGTTGTTCTCCATCTGAACTATTGGAGTCCTCAATAAAGAAAAAGTCGTCTTTGCTGTCTTTACCACCATTACCTCCATTTCCCTGGCTGTAGTGCATAGTGCAACAACCTTAAAACAGCAGCTGAACAACAGCACCACCAACGGGCGGCTCTCTGCACTGCTACAAACGGCGGTGGATAAAGGCTCATTTACCACTTCCTTTTCTTAAAAAACGAATTAGCACTTGGGATAGTCCAACTTAGTGGTTGTGTTTCTATACTACTAAGACATGTAATGGTGATTTCAGATTGTAATCATTCTAAATACACCGACACGTGGCTTAACATCAGACTAACCGGCGCTTTGCTAAAGTGAGCTAACATTAGCTCTGTAGTAGCCCAGGCAGCTAATGTAGCTAAGTTAGCGTTCAGAACCAAGTGAAATCAAATCTATAATGGCACTTCAAATGGCGCTTACCGTTTCAATACCTAACACGTCACTTTCGAGTTCACACAATTGAAAATATGGATATTTCTCTCCATACAAATGAAAGGGTTATGACTTGCATTCTTGTTTACAATATTATGAAGCACTTTACCGGCGTTTCCGGAATGTAAAATGTGGGACAACCAAAACTGCCTATAGCGTTAGAAAAAAAACGGAGTTTGACTACAAGTTCCCTCGTAGTGTAGTATGTCATTTGTAATGTTTGTCTCCATTTATCAGAAAGGACTCATTCATTTACGGAAATTATTATTTATAGATAAAACTGTTATAAATCACTAAGTTGACGATGGCAGCTTGTTAAACATTGGGCAAGCGATAATGTATTTGTCGCGTTTTTCAAACTTTAAATGTATGCCTTCTTCTTTACAGTTGACCACTAACGCTAACATTTTTATTTTTTACAGCAGTTTTAAGATAAATCGATAACTGTTAGACTGGTGGACAAAACAACAGACAAAACAACTCAAATCTACAGTTAAGTCCTGATCACAAGAACTGACTGTAGTTCCTTCACTACAAAAAGCAAAAAGATAATGGAGCGCGTGCACCCTTGCGTGTGTACCCAATCAAAGACTCGTGCAGCTATCCACCGCTCAGGTGCTGAAGTCACAGAGTCCTTGCGCACCACAGACGATAAACCACCCGGACAAACTTCTTATCTCAGATTTATTTTTCAAATGAGTGGGAAATGTCGTCCTCGAAAACAAATAAACTTTAGTCCGAACAGCTTGTAGAATTTAGGACTACAGTCAGTCTGTGATGGACGCGCGCTTTGGACAGGTGCCCCTCAACATTACGCACAGTGAGTAACAATTTTTCATATACATTAAAGTTGCCTCCTCTAGTCAATCATAGCGTATGGACCTTCTTTTATCCACTTAGCCTACGTTCAGTAAATTAAGTTGTAATGCTGTGTAGCCATACCTTCTGATTGGTGTTTCTCCGAACCGTACCGGTGCTCAGGGCTCGGCGGGGTGAACCAGCTCGGCGGAGTGTTCATTAACGGCCGCCCGCTGCCGCATGCGGTGAGACAGCGGATCGTGGAGCTCGCTCTGCAGGGCGTGCGTCCCTGTGAAATCTCCCGCCGCCTGCGCGTCAGCCACGGCTGTGTCAGCAAAATACTGGCCAGGTAAACTCTTTGTGGTCAATAGCCTTTTCAACATTGTATTGGCTAATAGGCTATATAAATAGTTATTTGTATTGAAGCAGATTGTGTGTGCCCTTAATGATGATAACCTATCTTTATTTAAAAATGCAATACACACCACTTAAATCTACATCATTTGGAAATGTTTCGTAATATGTTGAAACTGTATTTCATTTTTATTTGCATGGCTTATATGTGCCGATCCTCACATTTTAATTAAATTCAATATTTATATGTTTTTCAACCCAGTAAGCATTTTTTAGAAATAATGATTTTTCATAAAGATGCATCTCAAGACTATCCATCTGTACTTTGAGTATACTGATTACCTGTGGTTTATCTCACTTTATTTCAAATAGAGAAGTATAGATACCTAAGTCACATCAGCGCCTGTATTTATGAAACTTTTTTCTCAGGTAAAATGTTTCCCCTGCTGACAGCTCATTATTGTGAGTTTAGGTACAATGAGACAGGCAGCATTAGACCAGGATTGATTGGAGGCTCTAAGCCCAAAGTCGCCACTCCCTGCGTTGTGCAAATGATCGTGCGTCTGAAACACACCAACCCCAGCATGTTCGCCTGGGAGATCCGAGACAAGCTGCTGCTGGAGCGAGTGTGCGACCATGACAGCGTGCCCAGCATCAGCTCCATCAACAGGTAACAGAAGACCTTATGTGTGCTTGACTACGCAGATCATCAGAACAAGTGTTGAGTGAAGTCCCTCTGTCTTTACAGGATCATCAGAAACAAAGTCAACTCGGAATCTTGCGAAGTTGGTAAGTCATTTGTGTCTTAGTCATCTTTTCTCTCTTGGCCTAACTTGTGCATCTCTGATGTTTCCTGACGATGACCTCTGACCCTGCAGTGTCATCAGCTTCATCTGTTTCCACGGGAACCGCTTATTCCTCTGAATCCACCTATTCCATCAGTGGGATTCTGGGAATCAGGAAGTGCAGCAAACACAAAGAAGGTAACAGCAGTGGTGTAAGAGTACATTATTTTCATTTAAGAGGCAAATGTTGTTAATTTTACTCAACCAACTTTTTTTCATAACTTTTGTCAGATGTTATGTTGCAGATTTACTAAATAAAAATATTGAAGCTTTTTATTTTCTAAATCAACATAATGAACAGATTTAAAATGACTTGTTCCGCCTAGTGGTTAACTTTTAAGTATATTTTGATGGCAATAGTTGTTCTTTTACTTGTTACAGAGTATTTCAATACTGTTCTTTTTTTTTTACTAAATAACAAGATCAGTATAGGTTTCTTCTTCTAACTCTGGTGATACATTTATTTGTTTTTGCTTAATAGGCCTTTTTCACATAAGATGTTATCATGCCACTGTAAAAGAAGCACAAGTGTAGATGGATGTTTTTGCAGAGCAGACACAGACATTAGTTCCAGACCACACAATGATGAGTAAAGCCGGTGTAAACATTACTCTGACTGAAACAACCTCCGCAGCAGGAGATCCACCCCTCCTCCCCAGGCTTCTGTCCTCTCAGCCAGCAGGCTCTCTGCTCCCCCGCGCCTCCCCCCCACCTCCACCTCTCATTACAAGCCCACTTACTCCTCCACTCCTCCATCACTTCAACCATTAGAATAGGAGATGACATAGATATACATGCATACTAAGAGCTAGGAACACAGACATGCATGTCATTTTTCAATTCACTAACTAGAACAAGTGACAATTGCATTGAAGACAAATGAAAGTGATCCCGGACAGAAACTGGTTTGTTTCCAAGGAGGTGACGCCCCCTGCGGCGTTTACCACAAGCAGCCACGATCCTGTGATGATGCCTGGGGATGGTCCGACCCCTGCCTCACCTTTTACCCTGGCCTGCCAGCTAACCATAATCCAGACCACTTAGGTGAGTTTGCATCAACATATGATGACTTTTGTCTGATATGAGTTCAGTTTTAATGTGTTCTGTCTTCTCTTTCAGGGCCTCCGTGTCCTTACAGCTGATCAGGGCAGCTCAGACGAAAGTCATTCCTCCTCAAATAGGATGATTTCAAAACTGAATTTACTGAAATTGTAAGATTACAAAATGAATGACATGATAGAAACATCATTTACAAACATTTTGAAATAAATATGAAATGACTTCACGTGTCATGTTTTATTTACATTATTTAGAGTCAAATTACATACAGTATGCTGTTGTTTCAGAGGCTTCATCAGTCCAACATATTATCCCTTTTCTCTGTCACCCCTGTGGCCCTTTTCTCCTCAGTGAGTGGTTGAGGGGGGCATCATTAGGGGCCCCATGATGGAGAAGGCTGAATCTTTTCTCTCCTTAGTGAGCGTCTCCCTGGCCTCCTCGCCAGCATGAGGGATTTAGGGAGGAGGTGGGAGATGCCACAGGCAGCAGCGAGGTCAAAGCACACCGCTGAGAAAGAAATCTGTGGCCAGCAGCGGGCATCAGTCTGAAGGAAGCATCTAGAGAGCAGATGCCTGGTGGGGGCACATTGTTTTTACTGTGTTTATATACACACTGGATATAATCAGCAAACCTACTATTTATTACATTCAAAGCACGGATTAAAATTCAAGTTTACCTTAGAGGATTCATTCAAGGTTTCAAATGAGAGTAATCAGAATGTTCAAGAAACTATTAGTGAGGTCCAATTCAAAAAATATTTTCATTTTGAAAACATAAAAAGTGATACAATGATAACATGTAGAACATTTTGTAAGTATTAACACATTTTTCAAAACACAATATTAAATGGATCTGAAATGGATGAAGAGGGGAACTGACAGTAAAACAGGGTACAGCCTTTGTGGCTTGTTTTTTATCTGTTTTTTTATTTTTTTATTTTGATTGAATTGTTCTTATTTTGTTTTGAATACTTCATTGTTGTTTGATTTGGTTGAGTGTGGTCTTTCTGGGTAGGAGAGTTAGAATAGTTAGGTTCAACATTAGTGATTTGAATGTTATAATGTTAAAAGTAAATCTGATCGACCATTAATCTAATCTACAACTACTAGGGTAGGGTTTTATGTTCAAACTTCTTAAAGTAAAGTCAAACACCTTTTACCCCTGAAGCCCAAAATCCCTTGCTATTTACTCGAGGGCCTTTACAGTCCATTAACACGTGTAGTAGAGAATTGCATCATTAGGGGGCAGTAGTTCTCAGTGCTTTGCTTGGTTATAGGAAATAATATCAGCAAGTTTGCACAGAGCTGACACTTGCTTAAACTAATTAAAAGAAAAAACGTCCCCTGATTGACTTTTATCTAAAACACCACTTGACTGGCTGCTCACCACCTCCAACAGTCTCACAGTAATGAGCTGTTTTGAGGCATCAGTTTTCCTGCAGCCAACTCTCTGGTGGACTTCATGAGACAAGCTGCGGTTGCTAAGTGAACAGTGACACAAGTGTGAAGGGGTTATTTTTGGTCTAGACAACAAAACCCATAGGGTACGAAAGACTTCAGGCTCTGTTCTGTGATATAAGCTAGGCCTGTAGAAGTCTACGTTTAATTACCATGTGTACAGTATAGGCATTTAAAAGTTGATATCATGTTCTTTTAATTTTCTTTCACATGGCTTCAGAAGATGCTTGAATCCTTAACGAATTAGTCCTGAGAGGGAGACATAAATACTGTATATGGTTGGCAACTTGGCACATAGAGACTTTCAGCATCATTTTATTTAATGAGAAAATATTCGTCGTACTGAGTCATTCCTCCACACAGGAGTTATTTACTGAATGCTGTTACAGGAAGAGGAGAGATTGAAATGTTTTCACTCAGTGTTGGTATGTTGGTGTAGGTGCAGCAGCTTAAAAGGCATGAAAACCACATCTTGAATTGATTAACAGCATTTAGCTTTACTCACCTCAGGGCATCGCCTTTCAAAAAAGGGAAATGATGGCCTTAGACAGTGAGCTATTTATTTGAAAATTGGATAATGTATAAAATATGAACTTACCAAATATGAACAGCAACTAAAACGGTCTAATATCAGTTAAATAACAAAAAGCATTTGACACAGATGGCATTAAGTTTGATTTATAAGTCTTTGTCGATAATATTTATGACAAACATTAGAATAGAAAGAAGAAATGGCTTTTAAATCTTTTATTCATGTATAAAAGTGAATAAATGTTGACACAATCCAACAAAAGCAGCATGTTGAGGTTGAGTGTGGTACAGCAGTGCGTCTGCGAGCCGGGGGTTATTTTCAGCGTCACACCCTGTTGGCACACACGGGACAAACCTGCTCAGTGACTCCTGGACGACCCACAGCAGGAACCATGAGCAGCCGCTCTCTATCCCCCATCAGCCGTCTCAGCCACCTGAGGAGCTCCGATGGCAGCGAGGGTGATGATGTTTGGCACTCGGCATCACCATCACTCAGAGGTTCTGAAGAGTTGAAAGACCACCACTCTCTTCCAAACATGATCATCATCTGCAGGAATCAGAAGCAGGCAGCAGAGGGCCTCTTCTGCTCACAGGTGAGTTAAAGTGAAAGGGCTTCTACTGCTGCTGAGATTATAGTTATTGTTAGATATTGTAGCTGGTGGTGCAACAAATACACTTTTTTTATTTATTTTTTTTTATTTGACCTTTATTTAACCAGGATAGGTCTCTTTGAGATTAAAAATTGCTTTCTCAAGAGAGTCCTTTTTCATACTGATGTTAGTTTCATTGCATGACAACAGTAGTTTTGCATTAGTACTAGTAGATGTGACTTGAACTGTGACTTGGGATAAAACCATATCAAAGAAAGTAGGCAGTCTATATATAACCAATAACAAAATCACAATATACGAGTTATATTACAATTAATATTTATTTTACAATTTGACAACAGATCACTTGTTGTGTATGAGGTAAAAAGTAAGAGAAGTATTTTTTTCTTTTGCTATAAACAGGTTGGAGCACAGAGAAGGAGCCGATATATGGTGAAAATGCTGACAATTATCTGTGTGCTACTTGCCTTCCTGGCTTTCACATTCTTCAGTAAGTGACATAAAGGTTGATCATGCATGTGCTGAATGAATGAAGTGTACAGCCAAATGTCCTAATGTGCCAAACAATAGTAGAGTTTGCGAAGGGGATCTTTTATTAGATAAATGAATTATTAATGCAACTGTTATATCCACATTTTCTCTTCCTTGCAGTCATATTTCTACTTGTTTGTCTCTTTCTTTCTCAAGTGGGATCAGTGGGCCGAGAAGACAACAATGCACAAGACTATGTAAGCCCACATTAACCCCATCCCTCTGTAAAACATCCACAACTTCCTGATACGAGACAAAAAGACTCTATCTTGCTGTATTCTAGGATGCTGATGTCTTCCTCCCGTCCAAAGCTCTGTGGCTGTTCGGCTGTCTGCTGTTCTGGACTCTTTGGTTACTCCTCCGTCTCCTCCAGATGTTCCTCTTGTTGATCAAAGGCCTGCTGTGGTTCATCTCTGTTACTGCGTCCCCGCTGTGTCGCTGCGCCTCCTTCCTCCTGTCCTGCGTTCTGCTGCTGCTGCATTACACATGTGAAGCTGTGTTTTATGCAACCACCAGTCCTATGTATGTGTATGGCATGCTTCTCAGTGTTGCCATTTCGCTGTACTTTTTCACCAGGTGAAAGCTGAAATCAATGTTTTAAAATCTGAAGTAGATCATCTTTATACAGTATACATATTGTTGAGATCATAGTATCAAGTGAATACTTAAAACGAAAGTTAATTATAAATCAAATATGATCAATCATATTCTTGTATAAACCCATAATGAGAATGCTTCTTGATGGTTTTTGAATATGCATGTATGCTTACAATTTTATTTGTTGCTGTTTTGATAACTTTGCGTTTTAAAAAGAGGGTGTTGAGATCTCCATATCAGGTAGAATAATTAAAACGACAGTTAGTTATAATCAACTATAATCAATGATATTCTTGTATAACCCACAATGAAAATGCTTCATATTTTAGGTTTTTCTACATTTACAGTATAAACAAAACACAAGTGGTTTGTTAAGTTGAGTGTAAGGCCTATAATGATTTATGGGTGTCACTGATAAGGGAGAAGGCAGTTTCTTCCCTCTCCTCTCACAGCAGTACACAGGGAGAGGGGCTCCTGACTTAAGGAGAAAAACTAAGAGGCCCCAAAAAGGTGGTTATGTCATAGCCGAGAATAATATTTTGCAAGTCCTGCAGAGTAGGGGTCATGTCCTTTTTACACCAACATGGGAAGGTGTGTCTTATGGCCATAGAATATGTCTGGTCATGTCCAGTCCTGTACATCAGAGGCCATGCCCAGTTTCCACAAATCTTTAGGTTTTTATATCCTGTTGTTGAGCATAAAGACACTGGCTTTTTGGGAGCAAGCTGAGAGAGAGAGGGGGGTTTCCCCTGGTATACTCTCTCCCGGTAAAAGCTCTGTCCCTCAGAGCTGGGTTAATAGCTCTTGGTAAGGTTCTCTCAGACTTGGTAAATATCTCTCGAATTTCTTGGCTGAATGCTGAGTGAATTTCTTTGTGAAATGAGTGGAATGAATTGATGTTTGTTGAAAGTTAGTACCCTGCCACCTGTGAGGACGGGTCCTCTAAATTCATGCAGGACTAGTTGAAGTATACGAATGTGACTTGTATAGTTAATTTATGTTTGTTGAAAGTTAGTACCCTGCCACCTGTGAGGACGGGTCCTCCGAATTCATGTGGGACTAGTTGAAGTATACGAATGTCGAAATGAGAAAATGAACTGTTTTGGTGAATTAAAGTTTCAATGAGCTTTTTATTAACACCGGTCTTTTATGAGATAAGACCTCTAAAATGTTATAAAAATCACAACTGAATTGGCCAGTTGAAATGACAAATTATGGTAATAAATGTAAAACTGTGAATTAAAGTTTCATATTAGAAAATGATCACAGCATGATAGGTTTAGTTTCATTATAATGTTGCAAAGAGAGAAGGTAAAAACCCTGTATTAGTTTGGATCTATTTTTCTTCAAATAAACTGATCCCACCTTTTGGATTGGGACAACTTAAAAGACATCTGTGCAATCTTCTCCTGCTTCAAAGGTAAGATTGCACCCTGCCACACTCACACTTAGGTAGGGCCACACCTCATTTACTGATATCAAAATCCTTCGGGATCGCTTAAACAGAGAGTTGTCTGAATTGAAACAGCAGTTAATTGAACCTGGTTCTTCGGGGAGTTAATAGAGGGGAGATCTTGCTGACTTTGGTGGATCTGAGCCAAGCAGTAAACTTACATAGACTCAATAACTTCGGTTAGGTCAATTAGTAGGTCAGAGTAATTTCCCGGAATAAATTATCAGGACCTCACCAACTCTTACAATATGTAATTTATATATCATATGCATACATTTTAAAACCTTTTTTTCTAAAATGTCTAACCTTTTAGATTGAGTATTCCTGTGGTCCATGTCCCTTCTACTGTAGTTATGCATGTAGACTTGTTGCTGTTTATTATTTTTATTTTATTCCACTTTATTTTATTATATTTATAAATGTATAAAGATTTTAAAGATTGTAATGCCTGAACACACTGCTGCTACTGTAACTAAATAATTTCCCAATTTGGGATCAATAAATCACCTATCGTTCTATCTATCTCTCTATTTATTTAATAGATAGCATGTGGTTGCTAATGTTAGCAAACATTGGAGAGGTTTTGCTGAGTCAAACAAACAGTGAGTCAGCTTGATAACTTGATGGCTCCTCTCTCCTTGGGCTAGCCTTACACAACTTCAATAGGTTTAAGCAATTCAAATAATCGTCACTTGTGACCACAATGGCATCTATTCAGAAAAAGCTACATTTGGAGACAGATACATTAATAATGTAGGCTATATCAGTATATTAGGTAATACTTTACATACAAGAATATTCTTAATTATTTTACGTATTTACAAGATATATGCAATAACCTTTTTACCGCACAACTTCTTATCTAATGCACTTTAGATGTGTGTGTTTTTTTTATTCATGTGACTTAATATAAATACACACTATTTATGATTACATAAATACGTTAAAACATCAACAATAATAATAGAAAGTAAGCAATATGCATCTAATTGTCTGCTTTGTTTCTTACAGAAACAAAGACACCTTGTACATTTAAAAACTATAACAAAGGGTATTTAATATCACATTTTTAGAAAATGTCCAAGAATGCATCACGCTGACATTGAGCCTCCTGTCTGCACCATGTTTTAAATGGAAATCATTAATCTGGCTTGCACATTAACACTGATTTTTAACTTAGTTCCGCCTCGGTTCAAAGTACAAAAGTGAATATATCATTGGGATAGTTTCTACATCTACTTCCTTCTTCATAAATCACTGCAGTGTTTCCTTATGTTCAGAGTCAAATCAGGTCAAAGATTGAAGGTAATGACGATCTTATCAGTGCAGGTTTATAGACCAATAACAGTCTGAGATATACTGAATACTCATCGTGAATCCATCACTGCTTTGAGAGCTGCACGAGGAAACAACAAGGACCTTTATCAGGACCCAACTGAGCTGTTTATTCAACACTGATGACAAACAGAGGTACAGTGAGCCCAACCTGAAGAAAACCAGGCCAGGATAAGCAAACAGATTTCTCTGGACGATGTTTAACAGAGTCGTCCACAAGAGGAGGGCGACCATCACAGATCTGCCTCTCTACTACTCCGGACACCTGAGCAAGAAACTCAGCAAAGAGAAGGTGAGAGCAAGGGGGGGGGGGGGATTCAGGCAGGAAAATGTGTGTGTGAGAAGAGAGGACTAATAAATGATAATGTTTTACAACTGTTACATTTTGCTGCCAAGTATTCAAAACGCTGTTTTTTGATTTTCAGGATTTCAAGAAATACTACGGAGAGCTCCGAGGAGCCACTCTGTTTCTGTACAAAGATGACACTCAGGATACAGTAAGCAACATGTAGATTTGACAAGTGGAAGCAGAATTGTGATGTACATAAAAACAAGTAAATAAACAGTAGTTCATAAAAACTGTGAATTTAACAATTATTAGAGAATAGATTGTTAAGCTTTACAATCAAATTCAAAGAAGGAGACACAGAGGCCAGGGTGCAAACATTCGTTTTTCTTATATTCACATCATAACTCACTCCTATTTTAGATCAATGTATACATGTGTTGTTGATTATTATGTGTCTCACAACAAGTAATAGTTTGTGTACTTTCTCAGTACACAGAGAAGCTGGACCTGGGGAAGCTGAAGTCCATGCAGTTAAATTCTCCGTATCAGAAGAAGACCCCAACCATCTTCACACTCACGCTGCAGACAGAGGAGGTGCAACTACAGGTGGGATTTTGTTATCTCCTTGCAACTCAAAAACTCAATTGAATACATAAAAACATTTAAATTAACAAAGAGATATGGACTGTGACATATTACCAACATGTCGGCTGTTTGTGTGACTGTACAGATGGACAACTCTGACACAGGAGAGGAGTGGAGAGGCTACATCCTGACTGTGGTTAAAGTAAGAAAAACATACAAACCTAAAGACACTCTGGTGGGTTTACATTCACAATTTGGCATCAATTAAGTATTTATAATCTGATCTATTGGACGTAAATATTTAAAATATGAATAAATATTAAGTAAATAGTAATACTAGGAACACTCTCCCCTCAATACTTAGGCTATAGTGAGGGGAAGGATAAATAGAAGGAGGAAGCAATGTCTGCAGACCGAAAAATAAAAGTTATTGTTATTACAGATGATCTCTGTTTCTCTGCAGAGAGAGATTCCCAGTAAGCTGCAGCTGCTGCCTGGCCAGATGTTGCAGCTGCAGGATGCTCTGGATCAGGAGAGGCAAAGGAATCCCACCACGCAGCGGCCAGAACTTCCACCCCGCCCACTCTTCCTCTGCACACCCTCCCCCTTCCGATCCCCCCAAGCATCTGCCTCCCCCTCCTCCACACCGCCCAAAGACAAGACTGACAACAGCCCTGAGATTCCTGCGTAAGTTTCAGTCTTTCTCCAGAAACAGTTAGCAGTCCGCATGGGACACAACAGTGAGACTCAGACTAGTGAATAAGTATTAGTTAAAGTTCTTTAATAGACTTAGCCAAAAGTTACCACTTCAGCAGCACCACACTTTCTTTCCTATCTACATTTTGGAGTTTTTAACACAGGGGTATGTTTATGTACCATTTATAGTGTCATTTATGGAACATTTTACTACTAAAAACAAGGCAAATAGTTGTTTTTTTATATAATCTATGGCTGTTGAAAGTATATTGTGATTAATGGAGTCATAAAGAAATGTCTAAAAGTGAATCTTTGTGAAACTTTGACTGTGATAATTCAACATAAATAACAAGTATGTATGTATGTAAATTAGCCCATATTTAATACCAAATTGTTTAACCTAATTTGCATATTTACACATCGAATTTAGGAAAACGTGTATTACACATGTAAGCAATCATCTGGGGGAAGTTTGCCTATTCATACATTAAAATGTTGAACCTTTTTTACACGATATAAAACATTATGCAACAGGGTTTGGTTCATTGTTGATGGCCCAGAGTAAATCCCTTCCCGTTACTGCTAATCTTGAACTGATAAACAACTTCTCGTCCCTTGCCCTCTAATAGCTCACACGGGGACCTTTGTAACCTTCACTGGTAATAAGGAAGTGTGTATGTTTTTTTCTTTGGCATCGGCAGGTGTTTTTTCGATGTGTCTCGAAAAGAGGCTGAGCACATGTTGAAGGTGAACCCCGAGTGTGGAAGCATCATCCTCCGCCCGTCCACCCTGGCCAACAACTACGCCCTGACCCTCAGACAACAGACGTCCAGGTCTGAAATGAACCTACAGGAATATGCAGGAATTTCCTCTATTCTATTCTCACAAAATGACTCTGACTTCTCGACTTATGGAAAGCTTAAAAGAGAACATGAATCTTTGGTTTTATATTTCGTATACTGTATCACTTGTATTATGCTTGTGTGAGTCAAATGGCATATGTACAGGAAGAGAAGTGTCTACCAGGAAATAATTACAACTCAACTTTACAACTTTGTAAAATAAGTCTTAAGTACGTGTTTTTCTACACAACTAAATGTTACTAGAATCAACAGTGTCTTCTTAACAAAGACCCACAATAGCATTATGGATCTTTCTCACTACTTTCATGTTATTATCATGATCATATTTAACCATGAGATGCTACAGCTGATCAAAGGATGAATACATGTAAAAGTGGTTGTTGATTTTGTCATGTTCTCTGCGTAAGCCTGAAGGGAGGTGTACGATGTCAGACCCTTTAGCATTATTATTTTTGTGATCAACTGTCTATGGCTGCTGACCTTTCACTCAGTGATCAGCAGCTGCGTCATTAGCCAAAGGCATTTACAGCAATCAGCTCTAATCAAGCCTTTCATAATGCCTTTCAGGCCTCATTTCAGCTTTTAAACGTACAACCATAGAAAGTTTGGTCTTGTTTTGAACCTGGATCATCTGCAGATTAATAATGCCATACCTGATTTGTTAGGCACAATATGAGATGAATGAATCCCTGTTTTTGTCACATTTGCTACCAAATATACAAAGAATCCATGTGTTGTTGTTTATTAAAGGCACCATTAAGCAAATTATCCTCCACTTGTTGTCTTTCAGTGGACCCATCCTGAAGAACTTCAGACTGACCTCCACAAACGTGGGGTTTGTCATTGAACTGGACACAGCAGTAAGTACCAAACTTTGTAAAATTACGTTTTTCTTTTTCGTGGCTTGTCTTCATGTGTCCTCTCCTCTGTAGGTGACAGTCTCCTCCTTGAATGAGGTTCTGAAATACTTCCTTGAAAAGACTGAGTACCGGCTTCACCCCTACATGGCATCTCAGCCCTACGACACTTGCATCGGTGAGTGGAACTCTGCTGTGAGAAGACTTCCGTGACAAGTACACAACCCCTAACGGTGTTTATCTGTGTTCAACAGACATGTCTCCTGTCCCAAAGTGTGTCGGCATCTCCTCAGCTATACTTAAAACAGTACCCAAAGCAAAAGTGGCCCCTATGCTGCGTTCAGAGACCAAAGAAGAACTTCCGCCGCCTCCAACAAACCAAGACGGCGGAGAATACGTGATGCCAGATGATCATGATACCAACCTAAAGTCAGGTGAGAATGAATGAATATTGGTTTTAACATTAGTAATAGAAAAGCACTTAAGTGTACATGACCAAGAAATGCAGTCTCAATCCCACAACAGGTGAGCTGGTAGCACTATAGGAACGCCTTTGGCATACACTTCCACATTGACTATAAGATTAACTAATTATTGGAGTCAAATTGTAAAAGTCATGTCACTCTGACCTCCCATCCGTCCCTTTCTTGTGAATGAGAAATCTCAGGAACGGTTAGCATTTCTGTTGAATCCTGTTAGACTCAAGGATGAACTGCTTAGGATGTTTTGGTCAAAAGTCAAAATCACTCTAACCTCAAAAACACATTTTTGGCCATAAATCAGTATTCATCAGCTTATTTAGAAAGTTTCAAGTAAATGTCTTATCGGACAAAATGATGAAGTGATGACTTCATCAGACATGAATGTAAACTAGACTGTTATTCCTGTTTCTTTTCCTACGCTGTATATGGAAATGTTTTTTATAGCTTGAAAAGTGGGAAAACATTTTTTTTGTATGTTTTCTATCTAACACAGTTCAGATGGATAGAGAGCTGGAGGCGGTTTTAAAGTTACGGAGAGGAAACCTGTACACTAAGACTGAGGAAGTCAACACGAACAAGAATCAGAGCAGTGAGAAACCTCCGTCAGCCGCTGTGCAGTGGAGCGGAAACAGTTCAACCATCTGAGCAATAGTCCGCTGAGCTCATAGACCTCATAAAAGGCTCATTTAATGTTTAACCTGTAACGTCAGCTGGGAGAATGCACGCTCCTTCCACCTTTAGTCACTTTCAGAAATTGTACCGTACAAAATCAAAATGTTCTCAATCTCTTAACGCAGGGGTCTCAAACTCAAATGTTGGCACTAAACACGCAAGTACAACATTGGCCGATGGGAATTACATTAGTTTGGCTTTGGTCATAAGTAAAAGTGGTAATAGTCGTTTCTAAAACATGTGATTGCGCTATATAGAAACAGGGAAACAACATTATTACACCTTGTGCTTTGGAGTAGATGAACATACCAAATGTTTTATAGGTAGATACATTTTAACATCTCTCCAGTATTTTAGAGATACTGCAATACAAACATGTTAAACTCATGGTTGCGTGAGTTATCCAAATGTCTGGATAACAAAAACAAATCATTCTAAACACATGTATTTTGAATCTGGACCTCGAGCCATTCGTTTGAGACCCTCGCCATTTCGATACAGTAGTTGGGTATATGCGAGAAAATAGCAAACAGATTTGTAAAGATGAGAATAGGAGTTCAAGGCTAACGATTAATTGTTATATTTATTATTAACAACTGAAAGCAATGGATCAGTTACATGTGATACGGATGTTTTTTTGTCTCACAGTTTGGAAGGTTATCATGCTTTCTTTTTTGCTCATTAAATTGTGTTTTAAAAGTGTAAAAATGAACATTACATCAGATCAGAACGATTGTACATTTTTGATATGAAAGAATGATCAAACTGTAAAATACAAAACTGCACATACCGGTGAATCTTACGTTTCTTTCTTTTGTTCAAAAGCACAGAATTAAAAAAACATGATCCAGGATGATCATTATTCTTTATTTTTCCACACATAAGCCAACATAACTGTTTTGAATAATATAATCATATATTTGTACAAGTTATTCCATTTAGATTGAGATTCTTATTTTTAATAATTGTCATGGAACATGTTGTAGTTTAAAGTCTTAAAGGAATCATTCATCACTCAGTAAAGACAGCAAGACTGTGAAAAATATTCAATAACAAAAGAAAAGAAACTCCCTTTTGTCTCCTCCTTCACTGCAGAGTGTTTCAGAGAATCCACCTCTCCTCATTCATCTCACACTTCTCACACTCTCTCGTAGCAGCCATCAAATATCTGTAATAACTTAACACCTTAGGATTTAAAAGATAAAAACTGAATAAATAAAGAAGATTGTTCTCCAATGAAGAAATGCCTCCATTGTTGTTGTTGTTGTTGTTGTTGTGACATTACTTCTCGGTGAGTGACAGCTGCAGGATCCTCTCCAGCTCAGTCTCCTCCTCCTTCTGCTCCCTGTGACACAAATAAGACACATATATACTTGTGGTTATACTTATGTGTCACTGCCATGTACTTTTACTAGTCTTTTGTCGCTCCTGCTAACGTTTTGCACATGTTTGATATTTTATCATTATTTTATTTGACAATCTGCCTAAATTATATTTTATAAAATAGTTTTATTAAAATTCATTATTTTAAGCTGACGCAACTGCAATTATGTTCTGCTTGTATAATGACAATATGGCCACTGGCTACACCGTAACCATCAACATTTCGGTTGTTGTTGCTGAGGTCGGGTTTCAGTAAACAGACACAAGAACAGACAGTTGTAAACATTGGGTTTCAAGAGAAAAAGGAGTAGATATTTTAAAAGAACTCCCTGTAGATACAACAGTCTCAGTTTAAAAGTTAACTCTGGTCACAGATTAAAAGTGTGCTAAGGCAAAACTATCATGAATGTAGAAGGGTGGGGTCAAAATATCCATGAAGGTGTTTTGAAATGTTTATAAAAAATGTAAAGTGTACTTTCTTCAAGCAGACAGTAATAAGTCAGCCAAGGCTCACGTATGACCACCAAACAGCAATAACAAAAAGGACTGTTCCCACTATACAACCTTGTCTTAACAATATTTGTTACTATTTTTGCCATCTCTGTATTAATGTGCACAACTTTGAACATGGGACCGAGGAAAAGAACAGATTTGGACACCCCGCTGAGTCGCAGACGCTGTTTGCCACCATATGCGCCAAGCTGGGAGTCTGAGATGGAAGAGCAGATTGCTGCACTCTCGATGTGGGAACACTCGTTTGTAGTTCGTTTTGAGTGGCTTTGATTCGTTTTAGTTGCTTTTCCGTTATGGTATTGTATAATGTCTCAAAGAATGAAAATACACATAGACAAAAAATATACTCATTGGACATCTGAACAACTTTTACATAATGTCTGTGCATATGCAAGAGCAGACTGCATGTGAAATACAAAGGAATGAACTGGGAAACAATTGTTGGACATGCTGATCTCCTGAAACCTCTGTTCAGTTTCTGTTATTCAAGGTGACAGATATTCATGCTTACTCGTGTTTCAGTAGTGATTATAGCTTTAAAAACTTAAACAAATATTACATTTATGTTTATTTTAAATTGGTTTATAACTCTTCACCCTTCAGTAAAGGGAACTGAGAACTTCCACACCACCACTATGTGCAATATAAATACCATTACCATCATTACAAAACACTCTCTGCTATATAACATGTACAATATTACTATTATTATTAGTAATAATGTTTGATAAATAACGTGCAATTACGTAACGACCATTACGGTTTTTGCACTACTAAATGCTGTAAATATTTACATTAATTATGTGACCATTTATGTTTCCTGTAGTTATTGAATTGCTCTTTTTACTGCACTGTTAGTGTAAAGTTATATTATTATTATTATTCTGCTGTGTTTATTGTGTTTTTGTAACTCTGGCACAACAATTTCCTTCGCGATGAATAAAGTCCTATCATATCTGTTCTTATCGTATCTAAACACGGATATATTGTGGTAGTTTTTCTTAAAAGACATTGTTTGTATCTATTTTACGAAGAAAAACTGCTTATTTGTGTTACCCCGGTCCACATACTGTACGTTAGTCCTGTGATGGACCGGTAAATGTCCTGCATGAAGGTGTGCTTTATCTCAGGTAATATAATGCACATGCCCTTCTCTTTGTTTCCCTCCTGCCTCACCTGTCTATCTCCTCCTGTTCCCGGCACGATATCTCCATGGCGAGGCGCAGCTGCTCGTCAAAGCTGGTTGCCATGCCGATATGTCCGGACAGCCGTGGGTTGGTCACTGTGCTGTAGGAGAGGTGGGAGTCGGTGGGGGGGTCGGACGGGGAGACGGGGGCTGGCTGGCTGGGTTCCGCCGTGTCCTCTCCCTCTCTGCTGGACAGTGAGATGGACAGAGACTCCTGGATCGCCCTGAGAGAAAAAAAATAAAGATATAAAGACTTGAAGTGAAGTGTAATTAAACAAAGAACAAAGATAGCTTAACAGTGAAGGTTCACTGCGGAGCTCCATTACAGTATGAATGGGAGGTACTGTTCCCAAGAGAAGGAGGAAGAACGAATTAATCACCGACCTCTATTTAGAGACGTTTAATTAAATGACTCCACCAGCAAGGGGTTTCCAATAATACGAAGGAATTATGAACAGACATGAGTTCAGTGACAAATACAAATGTTCATATTTACACTGAAAGACCAAAGAAAGTAGATATCTGTACTGAGCTGATCCATTAAGTTACCTGAATTATAGCACAGACTCTGTTAAATAATTAACACCTATCCACATATTCACTGGGTATCAATCATTTGAAAAAAGTCTAAATATCTTTTCATTGTTTTTGTACTTGAGGCACAAAATGTAATCAATTAATCGTGGCTATATCAAATGAGAGAGTTGAATTCTGAGTCAGCTCACCTCTCCAGCTGAGAGTCGCCTTCGTACAGCGGAGACGGGGGCACAGGGCGAGTGTTGGTCAGGGCCTCCCAGATGGTCACCTAAGAAGCACACTTAGATAATGAAAGCCTGCCTTTAAATATAAAAAGGGAAGAATCAATCCCCCGTCACACACGTAACTCTGAGTCTGATCATTCTAACCTGGTCGCTCTCTGTGCCGGCGTCCAGCAGGCTCTGCTGGATGGCAAACTGCAGCAGGTTATCATCCTCGTCCCTCATTGGCTCGCTGCGGCCGGGACCAAGAGTAGCGTAGTCTGCGGGGGGCTCAAACACTGAGGGGTCCACCTCGCATTGGAAGGGAGGGGGAGCCTCACCTGGGGGAAGACAGGTTACAACATCACTGCACGTGCAAGTAAATATATGTCCAATTTATAAAAGCACTTTCAAACCTGTGCTATGTTTTGGAAACAACTACAACCTTATTTTATTTGTTTAAGTTGGTTTTTTTTTATGAGATCATAACTAGTGTGTATTTACCAGCTTCTTCAGGGGTCTCCGGTGTGTGAAGCGTCACAGAGCTGACCGGCTCGTCGCACCCACACAGGTTACTGAACGTCACTCTGGCATTCAACACGTGAAACAGGGGAATCTCTGGAGGACAGATAGAAATCGACGAAGGATTTAAATGGCTGATTATTCCAGTAGCACAAGAGGGAAGTGAAAATACAAACACACAGTTATAATCATGAATGAGGAGGCGTCAGATGGCACACACAAAAGCATGAACCACGCTTACAAATGAGCCCAGAATTAAGATCTAGTTCTCACCATTTTAGTTCTCACGTGTCGAGAGCTACACCTGGAACAGCGCTGTCCAAAGTGTGGAGATAAGGCTGACTATGCAAAACTGCATATACTTAAATAGGAGACTGCTCAGACTAACTGGAGCATCACAAAGAAGCACGAAGAGGCCAGAAACAGCAGAGACAGGCAGCAAGGGAAAACAGTATTTATAGCTAGCGTATGTTCGTATTGAATTTGGTGAATTATGGTTTATTTTGCAAGTTCTGTCTCCTTGATGAGTTAACAAGATAATAAAGATCATCCTAGCTCTGTGAAAGAGAAACACTTTAATTCAGAAGATTAATTTAATTTTTCTGATTTCTGTGAATAAATATTCTCTTTTGATAATTTGTGAGTTTATTTTATTTATTTATTTCACTTAAAAAATCGAAGAGACTTAGCTTTCAAACACATCTCCTAACCCTACTGTGTGACCTGTCATACCCACCTATCTTGACAGGGAAGCCTGGCGGAAGGCGCAGGGTGATGAAGTCACGGAGTTTGGCGAAGTGGGCGTTGGAGATGGCCATGAGGTCGATGATGGGTGTCACCTGCTCGGCCAGGGACAGAGGGTGACTCTCACTCAGCCACAGCGTCGCTTTAAATCTGGAGAGGACACGGAGACACACAAGAGAGCTTTAAGGCCTGTTGCTATTGGTGATGAACATTACTGCCACGTGTTTCCAGGGTTGCATCGTACCGCTGGACTTTGCTGGTGAGCTCGACGGGACGTCCGATGTCGCGGTCGTTCAGGTTGAACTCCTGGTCGAAGTACTCCTCGGCTGTGATGGCGGTGGGGTTGTGGGGGCTGGCACACTGCAACACATTACTCTGACAGAAACACAGAGAGAGTTAGAAGTGACGTTGTGTTCATCAAAGAAGACTGCAGGAGGTGTGTGTGAGATGCACAGGTGCAGTCGAGACTCTTACCCCATTTTGAGCTGTATGTTGTTCAGCAATCCCCAGGAAGGACTGCAGAGGAGTCTTTGAGCCTGAGTGGGAATACAGAAGGGAAATCATCTTCACTCTGCTCTGCTTATTCACTTTAGACTCAACAAGGACGGCAAGGGGTACGTCTAGAATAAAATAGTCAGTCATGAAGAGAACATTTCATTTGTTCTATGAGTCAAATAGAAATACTCAGTTATCGATTTTGTTTGATTTAAGATAAGATAAGATCAGATAGTACTTTATTGATTCCAAATTGGGAAATCTTTGTGTTGCAGCAACTTAAAAAAAAATGGCATTTTACAATAGAAATGACAAAGACTAGAAATAAACAAGAAAGTAGAAATATACATGTTCAATTTACAAATTAACAACACAAAAATATAAAGCAAGTTATTATATATACATAAGTAGTTGAGGGATGGAATATTAAATATTAAACTGAATTTAAAAATGTAAAATGTACAGTGTGATTTTGAGTCCAAGAGAAGCTATGGAGAGTTATTGCAGTGGGCAGGAATGTTTTCCACATTACCTTTCATGTACTGAGGCTTAGTTTGATTTTCTCTGCACTTAGTTTGGGACCTGATAACACTAATTTGACTTGACAGTGTGTGTTCACCTTTGCTCCTCGACTTATCCTGGTCTGATAGATGCTCTGTCCTGGACCGAGTCACCAGCTCCACATTGGTGGCACTGTACACCTGGACACAAAGATAGAAAACACTCTCGAACACATTTCCTTTTACATATTGTTCAAGTTAAGTTCATATTAACATATTTGTGTGAGTAAGGGTAAATGAGACTAATATTCTGGCCAAAATGTATTACTTTGTTTCCTTCTCCCTTTGTAATATTTTCCTCCCTTTTATGTCAAGGAAAATAGATTAAAATAATGGTGAAGTTTTATTTTTTTGAATGCATTTTAATTGAGTTTTGTTTTGCCTACAATGCTGACGAATTAATGTTGACAGTCAATATTATTGTTTAATAACTAGGGTGCAGTCTTGTCATCATCCTGGATAAAAATGGTTTCTGGCGAACATACAGTATCAAGCTTAAGCAAGTTTTCATCAAATTGGCTCTGCAGTGACTTACCTTGGCTTCGTACCCGCTGACCGACTCACTCTTCTCAGAACGCCAGCCCCAGATCCCAGACTTGTTCCTAAACAAGCAAAGAGATCATAGTAAGGGCTCACAAAGTCAATATTTGTGGGGACATGGTGTAATGTGGACGGTAATGGGCTGTTTCCAGGCTGATATCAGGTTTTGTGGCTGTAACAATTCTAGTTTGTAGATATGAACACAGTTTGATCTTGTTACCGTTCAAAGGCAATGTTGCGAGTGTTGAGGTGCGTGGAGACGATGGGCGATGTGATTCTCTGCGCTGTGTTCTCCTGCGACGGCTGCATGGCTGCCAGGAGGGAGGTGGCGTCACGGGGAGACAACACCAGCGGCTCAGTGTACACCACCTGCTTCTCGTGGTCCACCTCCATCACCACGGCACCTTCATCTAAGAGGAGCACACAACAGACACATTTAAACCTCCAACAGGTTTCTACAGCTTTCAGGATGGCAAGTTTCCATGAAAAAAATGAAGGAGGGCACCTTCTCCCTTGAAGATGTAGCTGCGTCGTCCTTTCAGCCAGGTCATGTGTTCAAAGCCCAGGAGAGTGGTGTCCACTCGGAGGCACGAGCCGCTCTTCCACACCCGGTACACGTCACTAGGACACACCTTCGACACCAAAGGCACTGAGAGGGAGATCAAAGAAGAGGCGAAGCGGTTTAGAAACAAAGAGGCAAACAGTGAGGTAACAAACCGGGAATGGGTGAAGTACAGTGCAAAAGAAAAGAGATTTACATGCCAAAGTTTTCTGGAAATTGTGTGGTGTAAAAACATCATGCTTTTATATTGTAAGACGCCCTTTTTAAGTCCTTCACCCTTGGCTTGGTTTGTGTTGGGAACTCTGGGTTTCTAGCGGTTACCACAAGAGGTAGACCTTCATTCTTGTAGTACCATGGATACACAAAGTATTTTACAACCTATAATGATTAAAAACACATAAAAGTAAGCAAAGATCAAATGTAGAACTGAAATTCTTTGCCATTGAATGGATGTGTATGTCAACTAGCTCTATACTGCTTTATTAAAGCAAACTGACTGGGACTTGAGTATGGTGAAATCATCAACAGTACAGTCTTTAAATGTCTTGCTCTAATTTATTAAAGAATATATGTGTAGTACAATACCACATTGCATATATGTATGATCTTTCTTGCAATTACTGAATCACAATAGTACTACAATGTAAGAATTGTAACTGCTGCATCTTCTGCAGATTAGAAGAGGCAAAGTAATCAAACTCGACAAAACACATTACATGACTTAATAATGCTGGTAAATATCTTTATAATAAAAACTAATTACAGATAACACTTTCGAAGAGTTATCAGTCATCTGTATTGTTTTAAAGCTTAAAATGATCCTGCCCTGTCTCGTGTGTACCAATGTTTCAAAGTGACTGACAGCTGCTGTCTCGGAGCTGTCCCTGCAGTGTGGTGCTGAACCTGACCTCTGTGAAACACACTCACCCCAACTGGTGAATTCCCACTTCATCTCCACATAGAAGTCTCTCGCCTGGAAAAGAAGAAATGTTAAAGCTTTCTGGTTTAGTTGTGAACATGATGGAACAGTGCCTCAGTTCAAAGAGATTTTTAAAAACCCACCTGTACGGAGTGGCACTTGTATAAAATAATATAATAACATATAATTATGTTATTTGTTTTATCTCACCATGTTTAACCACCTCCTTAACTCTATGTTTTTAATGCATTTATTTTGTAAATAGTTATATTAAGTGTGTCTTTTGTTTGGTTTGATGATTCAATATTATGATATACATTATTGTTTTAGAATTATACAAATATAGCTCTAAGGCGTGGTTTATGTGCTCTGTGCAACAGGCAAGACTTCAAGACCTGGAGGCTTACATATTTGAAAGAAATGGCCAAATGAAAGCGGTTTACCTGTCTTAGTTTGCTGAGCAGCTCTGGGATGCCCGCCAGTCTCTCAGTGGCCCGTTTGTAGTCTCGGTACTGAAGCACCAGCTGGACCAGCTCTGGGTCTCCGGTGCTCACTGCCTCCTGCAGAACTGAAACACACATCCACATGTAATTGCAGTAGGTGCTTCTTAAATATCTAAGCAACCTGAGGACATGAATCCAGCAGCCACACACTCACTGGTCCAACCCTGTGAGTTGTGGTGTGTGGGGTCTGCAGAACCTCCCAGCAGCACCCGGGCAGACTCCAAGTGGCCCAGACACACCGCCAGCTCCAGCGGGGTGCGCCCTCTCGGATCCAGGCGTTCCACATCCTGCTGCAGAACCAAACACACAAGCAGCCTCAGCGCAATGCAGTGCATACTATAACAATAGCATCCGTGCACTGCACACACATCAGCTGCAGAAATACACCTCCTTACCTCTTTCTTCTGCAGCTCTCGATCGAGCTCCAGGTACTGATTGTTCCACACCAGAGCATGCAGAGGAAACCCTTCTTGTGCCATGGTTGATAGTTAACACAGTATAAAAGCTATGTGTGCAATATGACTCCTGCAGCCGACTGATTGCACTGACACCACACCAGACCAGCTGATCGCCACAACTGGCTGGCTAGCTGGCTAGAAAATGGGTGAAGGCTGAAATACTTTACAGGAAAGACTGTCACTAGGCAGTTTATCCAATAACGTTGGGCATCAACAAAGTAGAGTTATGTGCGTGCCTATTTAAATGAGTGGGCTGAGTTAGCTCACCTAACTCAGCCCACTAATTTGCTGTAGTTAACTGACAGCTAGCTGAGCTAATGGTGGCTAACTGGCTAATAACAACATTGTTTCCTTCTCCACTTGACACCTGCTTTCCATTATTCACAAAGCAAGACAACTAATGCAGCCGAGCAGAAATGTACCTCCCCAGTCCGTCCATCTCTCTTTCACGCTGGGTTTAAGAAATAAATATGGGTGAAATCGCCAGCTGATAAAGTTAGCTAGCTCCCCCGCTGTCACTGCAACCACCCCTGTTTATATAGCAGGGATGTCACGCACGGTGTGTCAAAAATAAATCCAGATTCGGCCTTTATTCCACTTTCACATCCAGGTCACCCGAGCTGAAGCCATCCCATATGGTGCAGGTGACAGTAGCTGCAGATAGAGACCAGTCCCGATCACTAACTCATCTAGCTGCATCGATGAAGTCTATTTAAAGCTGCATCAGCGCTATTTATTTATTTATTTACGTGGGCGTCGCTTTATTTCCAGGTTCTGGAGAGACGCTGGGGGGAGCAGAGGAGGGGCTCATTCTGATCTGACAGGGCAAATAAACCAGTGAACATCGAGCAAGAATTGGAGTGTAATTTTACATTTCAATCGTGAAAAAGCTACTTTTATTTTTACTAATTTAGCTGGAGGAATGATGCCATGTTATGCTAGCCTACTTCTACTCCACTACATACCAGAAGGACTAAGAAATAGTCCTTATATTAACACATTATTGCATCAATAATTATTCAAAAATATAACATACCATTATCTTCAAATCAACATTCTGCATTTACTTTACTACATGAAGTGTTTGAAGTACATTTGGATGCAAATACTTTGGAACTTTTACTTAAGATTTTTGGGTACCACTTTACAATAAGGCTACCCTTATAAAGGGTTTACGAATAGTTTGTAATTCATTTATTAATTAGGTTGTGTCGTGAACACTTTATAAATCATTAAGCTTTTATAAGACACGAGATAAACAGGGCAACTGTGACCGGTTGCTTGCCAAATAGTGAGCCCACAAGCATCAGTACTGCCAAGTCTTATATTGGCTACTTCGCTTAATTCGCCTTCTTCATCAGCCAGCATCCTTTGTATCTGTTGCTCACTGAGTTGATTCTCGCTAAGTAGCCAATATAAGGCTTAGTCGTCTTGCCAAATAGTGAGCCTGTGTTGACGTATGAAAACTATGTTAGAACTGATTTTAAAATGGTTCTTAATGATTAATAAAGTGTTTACAACCTAATTCATAAACTAATGATAAACAGTTTATGAATCCTTTATAAGGGTCTTATTGTAAAGTGGTACATATTTTTGATTGCAGGAAGTCGAGTTGTAACAACTTCTACACTGTTATTACTTTTTATCTAAGAAACATATATAGTTCTTCTTCCACCACCGCATTTTTGTGATAAGACCGACCAGATGTTTCTCTTTTTTTTTTTATTGAAAAATAACACAAATAACATAAAGTGAAAAAAAGTATTCTGAAAATAATTACAATGCTACAGGAATCCCGTTTTGATAATCGAAAAGAGGAACACACATTTACACAAGTATATTTTGATATACTTATTTTCATTTGAAGGGATATGGCCTGGAGAGCAGTCTGGAACGAGGCCTTTTGATACAGAACCACTACACTTTATAACGGAACCAAAAAATGAGCAACCCAAGCCCCCAAACTAAATTGTACATCCTTACACTGAATTGGACAAGGTCATGAAGTTCAGAGAAAAGTAGATACTTGGACATTTTCATCAATGAAAGAAAATAAATGTATCAAAGAGGGATGGGGAGCAGATTTATCTAGAATAATAACATGTGACTGTAAAGGTTGTCTCTGTACAAAAACAAAGCAAGTTTGGAAATAATAGCACCTGAAGTCTAACGTTTGTTGCACCGTTTATCCAACACCTAACCCTTGGCTCACTATTTAATGCAACCTGCCCTTTGCTGGGGGAGGTGTTGTTGCCATGTCGATTGCCTTCTCACAGTCTTTTTACCCTTTTTACAAAAGCACATCCACTCGATGTGCATGTGCACTCACCATGTATACCTCTGAACTCCTGCTGCACCCAAATGCCTTTCTAAGCTGAACATACAAACAAGGCATTGCAGTCACTCACTTTATAAATCACAAAGAACTGTCACCTTAAGTCTTCTTGAAAATAAAAACTCTCAACGCATAGTGGCTGTGCATGAAGCGGACGTCATAAAACTTCTAAACATTTGCTCTCTTTGAATCTGACAAAAATAACCATCTATTTAGAGCACCCAGATGCAGCTGATGAGTTAAAATGATAAATGACATCATAAATAAGACTTAATGGGCATCATCCAAACGTAACAATGCGGTTATACCCCAAAGGTGAAACTAAAAAGTATTTCCCAAATAGGAATCAAGATGGCGTCTGTCCAAAGAAGAGTTAAACTCTTTGTTATGAGCAATTCAATACAGAACATGAATTGTGATCCCACTCCTGGCAAAAATAGTCATTTTACTTTTCCAACGCAACATTATTTCCAAAAATAACTGAAAAAAGCTGAGTTTACTGTTAAGGGTATATGGAACAAATGTATAGAAAGTTAAAGAAACTTTGTTTCAGCTTTGACGAGCCTCTCGCCAACACCAGTTTAGTGACTTTAGACCCCAGCCCTCTGATGTGAAACAGGTGCTTGGTAACTTCCCTGCATGTCTGTGTCCTTTCTGTCAAACAGAATCACATCAGGACCTGCTGCCTGTGCAACTCGTATTGCCTCTGCAGTCACAGGACCAGAGCCTAGGATATCCTCTGGATCAGTTTCTCATCTGATAGGAAGTAGAGCATGTTGACTGACAGCTCGGAGATGAAGGCCTCACAGGCGTTTCGGGAGACGCCGTTACAGCCTCGCAGGTCGAGCAGCGAGATGCAGGCGAGGCGGCGGAGGTACTTTAGACACGTATCTGACAGTTTACTGCAACCTGGGGAAGAGACAAGAACACAGGGCCATTCAAAATGATCATCAACAGTTTCATATCAGACTTTTCATTTGACTAAAGAGGAGACTTGCAAACAACATTTTAGTTGGCCAAGAAAATGACAATTGGTGCATCTGTAGTTTAGTTCATAGTTTTGCTTCTTTAATATGATCCATCCTCATGAATCTCTCACCTCCCAGGTTGAGTTCTGTGACGGTGTTCCGGGTGGAGGAGCCCACTGCAGTCAGCAGGTTGATGGAGTTGTCCGTGAGGTTGTTGCAGTGGGAGATGTCCAGTTTTGTTAAATGTGGCATGTGGCGGATCACCAGGCGCAGGGTGGAGTCGCTGATGTCCAGGCCGGCTAGACGCAGACACTGCATGCTGCGCAACTGACTGCGATTGTCACAACCTGGAAGAAGAGAAGAAGAAAGGCTGAGTTTTTTATAAAGAAAAGGGAAAAATGAGAAGAAAGAGTATAACGTAGGGGATAATAGGATGCAAGAGTTTCAGAGGCTTTCCTCACCTGGAGGGGTGACTAGATCCCTGATCTGAGAGTCTTTGACTCCGTCTGCATACCGCAGGTCAAGAGAGCGGAGGAGAGGGCACCCAGACGAGCAGAGAGCGGAAATAGATAACCATGAACACCCGGCCAGCATCAGATCCTTCAGCCCTGCAAAACAAAGGAAATGATCAAATACGGTGGAGGTAGGGCTAACTACAAAATAAACTCATTCAAAATGCATGCGGTTGCAAACCAGATTTTATCAAATAAAAAAGTAAATATGCGATTTAAAAAAATGTTTGTTACCATTGGTTGAAAATCAAGAGAGTGTATTTGACGTACCAGGAAGTCGGCCAACGAGCCAGTTGAGCTGTTTTTTAGAGATGTTGGTCCAAGAGAGATCGAGTGTGATTGGCTGTCTCTTTATGATGCCCGTCAGAGCCTGAGGAGTCACGGTGCGTTTGATGCTCAGGTCGATCCGGGCCCATAGCCGCTTGTCTAAACACCTACGAACAAGCACACACAGATTTAGGACACATTCATTTCAAGTTATTTATCTGCAAAGCAATATGACCTACTGACACTACTTGGTTATTAATGCGGATACACACCATGTCACCACGGAGTTTGCATTAGAAAAGATATTGAAAACAATTAGGAAAGAAGTTTGTGACAACTGAAATCCACTTATCTAATTCAAATACTTTAAAAAACCTTTTGACATTCAACGTCTGCATGAAACTAACGGTAAAAATAACCGCAACTCAGAACAATCTGATCGCCTTCAGATGGCTGTTTTAATGACAGCCAACCTAAACCTCAAACTACGACCTGAAGGAGAAATCTGTGAAATGATGTTTCCATTTCTCATGAAAAAGAAGATAAAATAATTAGCATTGGAGCTTAAAGAAAACGGATATTTTGCCAAACAGGAACACGATGCAGAGAATCAGATATTATAACCCCAGTGTTTCCCCTAGGTTTACTGCCCTGGCAGGGTGCTGCTCGAAAAAAAATGTCGGGGCGCCCACATTTTTGTTATCCTCTGGAGCAGAGGAGCTGTGGATTATTGTTATTGATATTGTACAGTAACAAAGTATTTGTACATTAAAAAGTAATAAAATACAGTGTTACACTGTACTGTATTACTTTAATTCAAACTGTATTCCCTTCTTATCATGTAGCCTACACTTCTTCCTTTCATTGATACATTTCAATCACCTGACTACAGCATAACATAACTGCTGCAACCCTGTGCTGCTGCTGCTTCTCTCTGCCTCATCCTCTATTGCTGGAGGCAGCTCCACCTCATCTGATCTCTGATATGAAAGCAATCGTGTTATGATCATATTGAGCTATTGGTGTGAGTCTAACATTAAACAAGCAGTCTGCTTGTCATACATTGCTGACAATACATCTTTAGAGGCAATGTGTTGAGTCACTGCCGCTAAATGCCGGTAGCATCAAGCTAGCAAATCCTGCATTAGCCTCACATCAACAGGTGTAGACAGAACATCCAATTATCCTGAGCTAATTTACTGAATAAACAAACTCACATCTCAATACTGCAGTTCAAAACCGCGGTACCTGCTCCATCTGTGAGCTATTTTTAGAATGCGCGCGCTACGTTCGTTGTCGCGTTCGCGCGCGTCCACCTGGGCAGGATGTGTGTGTCCTTCTCCCGTGACGATAACGGCTGGCGGTTAAAAAATAATAATAAACGAATTTGAAACTTGGGGGGGGGGGGGGACAAACGGGCGGACAGCAGAGCTCGGGGCAATAAAGCAGATTTGTTTGACTTTTTTACACTTTGTTCTCCTCCTTTCCTCTGCTCTTGTCTCTGATTGTGAGCGTGAGTGTGTGCATTCGTGTGTGTGTGTGTGTGTGTGTGTGTGAGCCCCGCCCTTCAGAAACAGAGCGGAGGGAGAATGTGAATACGCAAAGCAGTGGACACTGAAACATGAACACATTGGATAAATAACATGGCGTTTAGTTTATTTAATAAAAGAGCACATGTTCAATCTGAAAAGTGACCGTAGATAGATTACTTCAGTTTAGATTGGGTGCTATATATATATATATATATATTTTTTTAAACTTCAGGCAGGGCGCGGGGCTCCGTTGGCAGGGCGCAGCGCCCCGCCAAGTCAATGGTAGGGGAAACACTGAACCCCCTTCCGAATAAACCCCTATCATCCAACAGGTCTTACCATTTGTACCAGTTCTTGCAGACGGCCATGCAGACGCAGAGATCTGCTCGACTCAAGTAACGGAAGACAGAGACCCAGACCTCCCTCTCGCAGCCCGGCCCGCTGGCTCCGTTCTCCCTCTCTGCCTCGCCCCCCCCCTCCTGCAGGGCGGACAGAGGGATGCGCAGATGTGGAAGATCGGGGGTCGACGAAGAGGAGGCGCCGTTGCTCAGTTTAGCCGGCCTGGTTTTCTGAGAGTCCTCCAGCCTCTCTCGAGTGTCTGTGTGTCCGCTCGGTGTGTGTGGGCGTGCGTGCTTACTGGAGTGTGGATCAGGACCGCGGTTCCTAATGGGGGGTCTGGCGAGGACTCTGCTTTGGTTGTGTATTGTGGAAGGGGGAGCTTGAGGGGAGATGGCTTCGATGGCCGACGGGTCCCGCTGGGCTCTGGTTCTGGGATTTTGGAGTTTAACTTTTCTCCTCACCGTCTCACCGTCCTGCTCGCTCTCCTCCTCGTCCTCCTCTGCTCCGTTTTGGTTGGCCGCCTCGCTCAGATCCTCCTCTCTCTCTTTGGCTGCCTCTCGCCTCGACTGTGGCTGGTTCTCCTTATCCAGCCCCCTCCCGCTGTTCTGCCCCTCTTCCTCGTCGCTGCTGGAGCTGCTGCTGTTGCTGCTGCTGCTGCTGCTGCTGCTCTCCTCCGTCTCCAACTCTTCATGGCTTCTACCACTTCTCATGCCTCTCCCCGCTCCTCCCCCCCGCAGCCTCACCCCTCTCCCCCTCCCTCGGCAAGCCTCTCCCTTGGGCTCAAGTGCCAGACCGAGGGAAGACTGCTGTTGCTGCTGCTGCTGTTGCTGCTGCTGCTGCTGCTGCTGCTGCTGCTGCTGCTGCTGCTGCTGCTGCTGCTGCTGCTGCTGTTGCTGGAAAGACCCCGTCCCCCCTGGAGAGCTGGGGTGAGGAGGCGCTCCGGCCCAGGTGGAGCCCCGGCCTCGGCCCTGAGAGAGTCTGCTGGTGGTGGAGCGCAGCCTGGTCGGCAACCTGGAGCACAGCGGGCGGAAGGAACGCTCCTGAGACGACTGCTTCTGTTGGGGAAACCAAAAAGGACAACAGATGAGAACAAGGTAGAATATGCTTCAAACTAGGGACACTCCGATCGATCGGTCACCGATTGAGATCGGCCGATACTCACTCTCTACCGATCGATCGGTGCTCTCTAAACATGCCGATCGTGAGAGCCGATCGCATGACCTAAAATACATGACACTTTTCTCTGTGCGCGGCAAAACAAGCTCGCCAAAATGGCTTCACCGGTCTGGCATTATTTGAAGGTGTCTGAAAAAGACAGTAAAATAGCGGAATGCAACGTGTGTGAAGCAGAAATCCTGCAGCTCCGTCCGCCGGACCGGTGAGCGGAGCGAAACACACAAGAGTTAGACCAAACACATCTATCCATTTAGGCCCCGCCCACTCGATCGGATCGGCCGATACTGATTCCGGCGATCGACCCCAAAATTGGCGATCGGAGCATCCCTACTTCAAACACTTAAAGACCCTGTGAAGTGTGCACCTGTGCATGATCTGTTATGCTAATACGTATAGTAATGAGCAAAATTGTCCATTGGAACCCATATCAAAGGATCTTGGAATAGCAACGAATTTGACGAGTTTTGAATTTGCCGGGGAAATCTGCAGTCGACTTTCGCCTTCGTGGGCGTGGCTTGCGATCTACTGCATGACGTCACGAGATGGACGCCGCCGCACTGTTTACATTCACCACCGTTCGTTTTTTCTCTTTTTCAAAGTCGAATTTCTCAACGTTTTTGAGCTAGTATTTTCCTGGAAAGTGTGTCGGAGTCGACTGGAAGTGATTGCCAATCGAGAAAACCTGACAATGGAGGCGACAGTGAAGAAAGAGGGATGAAAAACACAGGGGAAACGATGCATTGCCGCTGGCTGTAGTAATGTCAAGTCTGCCGAAGTGGCGATGTTTCTGTTCCCAAAAGATGAAGGTGAGCCTGGCTGGTGTCATTGTTTCGTAGATTCTTTGATTGATCATGATAAATAAAGGCCACTGGTCGATTCGAGAGAGAGAAAGAGAGAGACTGAGAGAGTTACAGGGTTGTCGTTAGCATCTGGTGCTAGCTCGGAGCTAACGGAGATTAGCTGTTTCAACAATAAGGAGAGGGAGAGTGCTCTCCTGTGGGACTGAGAGAGATAACGTCAGCTCAGGGAGGTAAACTGTAGCCTAAGTTATCTCAGTGGGTTTGGTCATCTATGTAAACATATATTTCCATCTATGTAATATTAGTTGTATAAAATAGGTTAAGAAATCCTTCCAATGTTTTTTGATTATTGAAATATATGTTTCATATGAGTGTTGAGAGCTGTATCCATAAATCTCTTAATGTTGCCCTCAAAGTGCACCAGATTGATCACTTTCCTCATCTATCCTGTCCGAAAAGCTGTCCAAATCAATCATTTCTCTCACACTAGTATCACTTTCCAAAGTCTCCGCCATGTTTACAATCGCAACTGGGTACATCTTGTGACGTCACAGCCACTATCGTCTGCAACTTCCGTTAGGCTCAGACGGCAAAATTAATAATTCATTCATTCATTCATTATGAATTATTAAAAATTATTTTAGCCATGAACAGGCACAATGATATGTAAGGAATGAAACTGCCATTTCATTTTGGTGCAAAAACATGCACTTCACTGGGTCTTTAATTCAATAATAGAATCTGCTCAGCAGTATTGTCTCTGTTCACAATGACCCTCAGCACCTGGAAATAACCAAGTGCTGCAATGATGTTCAATTTCACAGTGCTAACTGCAGAGTTGACGAAGCAGACAAATTACCTAAAAGTATTTTGATAATCAAATCATCTTTAAAATAGTTTGTCATGCAATACTGGCAGACAATCACCACATGTTCACCGGCGAAGAACCCAGAGATTTCCTGCTTAACTCGGATTGAAATCTTATTAAACTGAAAATCTTTAGGACATTTAAATAAACTTCTTGGACAAAGGATTTTATTGTGATGTAACGAGGTCATAGAACAGTACTGTGGGATTAAACTATAATATGCAACATGACGATAGAAGTGCACTGCTTACCGTTAAGATTTTGCTGCGCTCTAGTTTTATCTGCAGTGAACAAAAAAGGGGTTGGGACATTAAACAATGTCAAACAAAGAAAAGAAACACATTCACATATTTGTAACTGCTGTTAAGTCAAAGGAGGTGACTTGTGTCTGCAGCATCTGTCCACCCAGCGTCAGGGTTAAACCACATGTAAACAATATGACTCGATAGATTTAGCTAGCTTTTGATCATTAAAACACCAACTTACCCTCTTCTTCAGTCGGAGCTCCAGTGCATTTGCTCTTTGTCGGTTCTGTTGATGCTGCAGGAGCAGCTTCTGAGACGGTGGGGGAGCTGTGGGTCGGGAGGAGGAACTGCTCCGTGTCCCTCGTCTCGCCCCTACGCCGATGCCTTCCCGGTAGGCGCGTTTGATCGGTGGCAGAGCGGTTGAGCCCTCCGACTCTCCACTCTCCTCATCGCTGGTAGACTGGAGTGGGGGGGCAGGGAGAGAAGATAGGTGAGTATGAATATGAAACATATGAACACATGGTGTGAGTGAGTGAGTGAGAGTGAGAGAGTGAGAGTGAGAGAGTGAGAGTGAGAGTGAGAGAGTGAGAGTGAGAGTGAGAGTGAGAGTGAGAGAGAGGATATGCTTACCTCTGAGCCCGAGTCTTTTCCATGGTAACATTTGGGACACTCCCAGCAGCTGGGTAGATCTTTATTGATTTTCCCTTCACCAGGCTCCTGAAACAGCAAACAGTTCAAATGTCTGAGGGTGTTTCTCAATCTCGAGGACGCTTGCTTGGTAGCACATGTCTTCCGAGTCACTTGCTTCAGAAGCGAGGCAAGAATACTTCCTGGCATTCGGAAAACTGAGGTCGTTTCTCAATCGTGAGTACACATGCTGCAGAGCAACTATTTCAAGTATACTACGTCATCGAGTGGCGCAGAATGCTGGGCATTTAAACAGTCCTTTGGCGCAACCCGATGACGTAGTATACTTGAAATAGTTGCTCTGCAGCATGTTTACTCGTGATTGAGAAACGGCCAAAGAGTGGAACAGGCTAGCAAGTGTGCAGGTGTGCATCACATGAGAAGCCCCGCCTTACATTTTCCGCCACACATTTGGGGAAATTGGTCCGTGCGCAAAGCATTGTGGGGATTTTAAGACCGCGGAGTCTACACATGTGCAGCCTCGAAATTTCTCCAGACGAAGTAGGCCGGGCTCGGTAGAATTCCAAGTATGCTGGACATTGGAACAGTACTTCGGTGGCACTCGATGACGTAGTATGCTTGAAATAGTGTCTCTGGAGCAGCTTTACTCGAGATTGAGAAACACCCAGAATCAGCTCTTCAGACCTGCGCAATGCGCATGCAGCTTTATAGGGAGCAAAACAGATCATGCCATAATTTGGCAGTGCACTCAGTTCATAGCCTCACTGTTAGAAGCAGATTACCTTATTGCATTGACGATGGACTATCTGCGAGCACACAGAGCACTCCATCAGGGAGTGAGTGCTGGGATTTGATTCGTCAGATTCCCCTTCTACACATATGGCACATCGCGCTGTGTTCGGTAAGGCGGGCTGAGGAGGAGATAAATGTTATTTACTCCAAGGTTAAACATAATATAGTCCTTTTAGATATGATGATGATAAACATTACTATGAATTCAGATTCTATTTTAAGGTAATTATGATTACCACTACTTTTGACAGCATTTAATTTACCCTATTTAACTAGCCTGACATTGAACATACACACAGACAACTCACCGCGAGACACCGTCTCATGATGCAGCCCTTCTTCATGCGCCCCGGACCACCAAACTTCCTCATGTCGTGGCAGAACTGGCAGGTGCCGCACTCTTTCCTGCAGCAGGCGGCGCAGCGCTTACACCTGACCCGCCGGCGCCGCAGGGCGGAGATGGAGGAGCGCTTGATGGACCTCAGGGGCTTGGTGCCCAAGCGAGGACGGTAAATGACGGGGGGAGGGGGAGTGGGGGGTTGGTACCATGAAGGCTGAATGAGGGACATCAGTGAGAAAGTAAGGAAGGTAGGTTAGAATTATGGAAGCACTATACAAGGGAAATATGGACTTTCAGAACACGTTACATAACACTAATACTTTAATATAAAGATGGTTTCTGCTTTATACTGCTTTCAGAATTTAAAAAAAGTAAAGTGCCATTTTCTCCTGACTCATTTGATAACAAATAGCAGGCAGGAATATATTATTCAACAATTTAGACTTATACTTGAATGTGAAAAAGAAACAATATATTATGACATACTTTGTACTTCCAGCTACCTCGAAGTGTGTAAACATGTGTTCTGTACTCACCCTTTTGGGCCACTTAACAATGGGCTCTCCAGTGTAGGACAGTTTGGCGTCATCATTGACATGCTCCTTTAGAAGAGTCTGAAAAAGTGCAAAGGAGAAAAGACGTTTTAAGACGACAAAATCAAATATATCTAAAGGTCCACATTAGAAAAGTAGTAGCATCCAGCGCGAGTTGATTGAGAGAGGAACACGGCTCTCACCTTCACGTCATCGAGCAGGGCGTCGGGGTTCAGGATGCCCACAGGGACGCACTTCTTCTGCTCCGGCAGCCCCTCCAGCTTCCCCAAGAGGTTCCACAGCCCCTCCAGCTCAAAGGGAGTCAGCAGGTGTTGAGCTTCTGTCTCTTTAGCTTCCTCTTCGTCCTGTTCTTTGACCGCCTCTTCCTTTATCTCCTTGTTCTCAGTGTCGCTGTCGACTCCATTAGAGGTGCCATTCTTGTTGGAGTCGATGTTTTCCATGTCAGCCTTGGTCAGTCCTGAAAACAGAGAAGACACAATGGTTGAAGTTTATGTCAGTGAGCGATTCATGACTAGGTCTGTGTGACAAAGAGAACTAAATGAGGGTAGTTGTGTTTTCTTGTGTTCCTCCGTCCTCACCTACGCCCAGGGAGTATTTTTTGAACTCAGGAGTGAGATGGGAGATGTTGGTCTGACAGTAGAGGTATCTCTCCAGGACGTACCAGCACATCTCATAGTAAAAAGGGTAGCGGAACTTTGCTGGCACCTAGAGGAGGAGGAGAGAAACAGAAATGTCTCAAATGTTTTCCATGTCTCGTCAAATACCAATGACAGAAATGTAAATGTAAACTATGTTTGTTAGCTGCTATATAACTACAAATCAAGTTACTCTTAAGAAGCGGGTGGTGCTCCAGCTGATTCTTTTAGTTGTCGATCACAAAAAACTTGTGTTCTAACCCAATTCTGAAAATATTCTTGTTTTGTCTCCCACGATTGTCAACATGCATGACAAATCCACATGTTTCGTGAGTGTCGTTCTTCATTTTTATCAGCTACATTAAGTCTTAGTAACTTACTCTAATTATTATAATGAGTTCCACTTACCAAAGTATAAAGATTGTGAAATGGTGTGTTAGTGCTACTGCTATCGGATTGTTACTCAGTGTTGGCAGATGTCCTAAACTTATGATTCAAAATGTGTTGAGAGAAATAAGTACAAATCGGTGTACCCTTAGCTTGATGGGTGATGAAAACCTAGTCATGTTGAAAGAATTATATCAAAAGTGTTTTTCCACAGAAGACTCTGAATCACGTCTTGCATAATCACAAAATGTGTGTCATGGTGTTTGTGTATCCACAGCAGAATAAAAAGACCACAGCTGATGTGAGGCGCTGCTCACCCGTGTGCGGTCCTCGATGCTGTAGATGTTGAGCTGCATGGGGATGTTAAAGCTGTGGAGGAAATTCCCCCCAAACACCAACGTGTCCTCTGGGGTGTACACAGCATGGATCCACCCTGCAACAAACAACACACGAGACGCTGTAGCTGCGTAGTGCTCAAGTGTGTGTTTGCTTTTAGGGGTCTGTATACGGCTCCCGTATTTTCTTTACATACCTGATGGGATTATGAAGGTGTTTCCTTGCTTGAGTTCTATCCTCTGACAGTCAAAGCACTTGTCCCCCAAGAAGATGTCTCCCTGTTTTCCTGATAACACCCAGTTCTCGTACATCTCCAGGTTCTGGGGTGTGGGTGGAATCAGCCAGAACACCTGTAGGGGTTCCAGGTAAAAAGGTCACGTTGATTGTCTTCGGTCAACATTTACATAAAGACACCGCCGGGGCACTCGTGTGCATTTAAATCTGTGTAACAGATATTAAAGTTAATATAGAGTGAAATGAAATGAAGATGCTAAATACTACTAGACTAGGATTATTTAGCATCAAAATTCTGAGCAGGGTGAATGGTAAACGGCTTTTTTCCTAGTGTGTGAAAAGCCCCGAAAAATGTACGTCATTCAGGAGTAAAAAAACATTGCTTCCTTTCACCATGTAATATTCAAGTCGTGTGTGACAGTATTTATCCGAAAACTCAAAGTCCGTTGGGTCACCACAGGCAGCCAAAACTGAAATGTATGATTTGTGTGCCGTGACACCCGGACTGACCTTTCCTCCTCGCAGGATGTGGTACCAGACGGAAGTGCCTCCAAAGTCGATGTGGAAATCTGTGAAGCAGCCCTGCACACTCATGAGACAGTACCTGAGAGGAGTGGAGGAAACAAGGACACACAAGGTGGATTTGAATAACAGGATAAAGTGTTGAAAATAAAAACAGGCATTAAGAGACAATGAATTGAATCAAGACTATGCCTGCTGTAGGATATGATATGAGTAATGTATCCCAACTAAAGGCGAGCACATGTTATATGTTTTAAGCCTCTGGTTTACTCACTTCTGCACTTTGGGATAATGCATGTCTATGATGGCGTTAGTGGAGTCTCTCTGTCTCTCCTTGAGATGGCGAGGCCACATGTTGTCCACCCAGTCAATGAGGTCCACCTGGACAAAAGGGAAAAAGGAAAATAGTATAAAACAAACACATTCAATGTGTGTGCACCAAACTCAGACTGTGATAAGTGACTCTGCTTTATGCATGCAGGCTTTAAAACAGAGGAGAAATGATTGGGATAAATAGCTCTTCTTTCTTAACAGAGAATTTTCTGGTAAAATCATCTTTTTGTGACTTAAAGGTGTCAGAGTTCCAAAACGACATTGTCAATGTGCACTAGGGCTGTGCAATTAATCTTATTTTAATCTCGATTACGATTTTGGCTGGCAACGATTACGAAAACAAAGTAATCGAAATAAAACGATTATTATTTTTAAAATTGTTTTTTTATTTGTATTGGTTTTTCAGTTGAATTATACTTAAAGCTCAGGGTAATCAACTGTTAAAAACATACTGTTCAATTTCTTTTTTCAATAAATGGATGTTTTTAATAATTGTGATATCAATTATTGACCCAAATAATCGTGATTATGATTTTTGCTATAATCGCACAGCCCTAACGTGCACATCGGGACTGTTGTAAAACACTAACAAGTTCATGTGTGTATTCTCACCGAAGCCGGCCGTTTGACCAGATTCTCCAGCTTGGTGTGGCTGAACTCCAGACTGATGACGTTGTAAAGTTTTTCTCTCTCTGATGGCGGCGTGTCATAGTAGCGTCTCCACTGAGCCATCGACATCTCGATTCCTTTCTGGGTGTTCACATCCATCACGTCAACAATTCGTCGACTTCCTGCAAAATAATTCATTGGAGTTCAGTAACAGTGCAAAAATGTATTATCCTAAAATACTCATTGCCATTGTGTGTATTACTTTTATATTGGTTTGAATGTCTAGAAATTACAGCCTGAATATTGGGAGCTGTGATTGCCACTTTACAGTTAGTTTAGCATTTCCTTCATTTATATCTTGATACTTGCTCAAAGATATATATAAAAAGTGTTCCAATTGTTCTATAGGTCCAGCCCGTTGTCTACAACGATGAAAGCCAATAAAATGGGAACTTACCGACAAACAACTTGACATCACTCACACTGAAATCAGAGTCTGGCATTCTGCAAGAGAAGCAAATCAAAAAGCGTGTTATTAAAAAAAAAAGAAGAATCTCCAAACACAAACAGGTTAAGTGGGTTATTAGCATTAGCTTTGAAATAACTCACAATCAGCTAGAATACCTTTATGTAAGAAAACTAACAACAAAGAAATATGTTTAGAGACAAACAATGTGGCTTACTGTATGCCAAGGCCGTTGGCTGCCTCAAAGATAATGGGCTCCCTGAGCCCTTCCCTCTGGATGTACTCAAATGTGAAATCTAGAAAAACCAAGCAACAGAGTATGTAAAACAAACAGTTAGCATGCATCATCTTTACATTTAATCAGACATGGTTTTTATTGAAATGATATCCCAAGAATATCTTGGATTAGTTTGAACCTCTCACCTTTTCCCTCCATGTGTTTGATCAATTCAGAGTTAAACCTGCTGCACTGCAGCTTCTCGTCCAGATCGAACATCCGCTTCCCTTCAATTTCATCGTCCGAGATTCCATCGTCTTGGTAGCGGCGCCGCGTCCCTGTACGCTGAGGACAAAACACAGATTCTGTTAACCTCTAGATTAGACATGAGAAACAATAGTGAGCAACAGAAAGAGAACAAGATAAGAGGACAGGAATAACTGGCAGGGAGACATGTTGGATGTTTTATTGCAAAAAAGATCATTCAGGTCCAGCTTGATTAAAGAAGACAACCAGACACACAGCAATGCTGATATGTAGATCACAAATATGTGAAGTAACAGACTAAAGACGTAATGATTTTCTTGGGAAGGAAAACAAACAACTAATATCAACCAGTATTCAATGAAAAACTAATGAGTGACTTTTGTGATATATAAGCCTCATAAATGGTTTACTTTTCACTGGGCTATTTTTACTGAACATCCTAACTGAGAAAATAATGTTGAACATGTATTTTGGTTAATAGAAGCTTACAGTGATTATATAATATATACATAACTAAATAATACAAATAAATTATTCTTAACCCGAACAATGGATTCTTCATTTAAAAAAAAAAAAGGCGAATGTTCTCTGGCATCCACTTTCTAGAAAGATTATTTTGAATTACATTTTTAAAAAAAGGTAGGTTTGAGCTGCAGGTTTTTTAAAGATATTTGTATAAATTTTGCTAAAAAGGATTATCAAATGTCCTTGACATTTTTTGTGTGGAAATGTGTTAAAATTCATTGCATGGGTTAGCTGCTTTTAATTAATATATGATATGACTGTCATCATTTAATAATTAATTACAAAAAACTGAAATGGTATGGAATGACCCTTAATGCATTTTTTTTTAAATGTTCTTGTTTAATTGGTTAGATATGAGGTGACACCCAAGGGAGCTGCCCTCAATATCTCAGTGGTAAAAGGGATCTCAAATGAGTGATAAACTAATGCTTTCACAAGTCACAAATAATACATCCAAACAGATCATTCAGCCAGAATACCAAATCAGCTCATGTGGTAACCAAACAATACAGCATCACAATAGCACGGGTTAATCTTCCACACATTGACCCCCCTCTTCTGCCCGCCTGCCATTCACCCTATGCAGCACTGCTTGGCTAGACAGATGGATAAAGGACAACACCCCCGCTCTCACATCTCCCCACCCCCATAGCACAAATGTGGTATTATCTAAACTCAGATACTCCTCACTATCATAACTGAGCGGAAAGACAATAAGATGCAACTGAAAACTGTTTTATAAGATTAAAGCCACCAATGCTGATGTTTCCATATAAAGTAATAAAACTGTCAAAGGAAATCAAAAAAATGCAATTAAGGAACACTTTATGTTGGCTTTTATTAGGCTTCTGTGTGTTCAACAAATAAGCCTAGAAATGATTTCCATAACTAAATCCACACTGGTAGAATTAGCTTTATTATATTTAGATATGCATAATTTCCCCCCACACCACTACTATCAATCATATTTCTCAGAGTACACAGTAGGTCGTTTTAAAGCACTGACTTAATGACTTTACAACCATGGGAAAAGATAGTAAGGAGGTGAAACAGGGTATCACAGCACAGTTAAACAGTGAACTTGACCTTCTGTTGAACTCTTTAGACAGGTTCATTACTGTTGTTATTAGGGTGGCACACAAAACAAAAAAGGGACCACTACTGTCATTACCCAATGTGCCAAAATAAATTAGTCCACACAATCAAATACAATGGTTTACATCCACTAGACTTACTTCATGTAGCCATATTAAATAGGGTATCCTTTCACACATGATGATGAAAACCACACACAACATTGTAAACACAGAACAAGTGTTCCGGAAAGCTAACAGTGTGGTTAAGTTACTCACCAGGCGTTTGCTGTACCGTGTATGAGGGTCCTCCATGATCTCTGGAAGAGAAACATAATGACGTTAAATTACACCGATGGTCAATCAGCGTTCAAAAGTTTTCCTGTGTTTTACGTATTGTCGGACAGAAACACACACCTCTCTCTCTCTCTCTGAGAAGCTAGTTAGCCGTTAGCCGAGAGAGGTGCTAAGCTAATGGTAGCAGCACAACATATTTACGTTAAACTTGCATTTCAGTATGAAGACAAGTGCCAAATATAGCAACAACCTTTAAACTGGGATATTCTCCACTAATGTGTCCATGTAAATAATAACGTTATTCCACTAACATAAACTAGAACAGTTGACAAGCCCTTTCTTAAGTCTTCGGCTAACGATAGCTAGCTAGCTGACGTTAGCCTCTATACGGCAGTTGGTGGCTTCTTTATCGTTACCTCTGCGTTCCAACTCCCGTTAGTGGTGAAAGTAATGTGTCCCAGCTAAAGGGTCGGCAGCCCTTCAGCAAAGTCTCTCCCCATGTTATTCGATAACGGCCGAGTATACTGTTGTGTTTATTATTGTGCGATAAAGTTAGAACGATTCGACGCTTCGAGCCGCCATTTTCAGCTGGTCAGAAAACACACATACACATACACACTAAGTAAAAAAAAAAAGCTCATGGCCCACCCCCCTATTTTCCTCACTGCTACAAAAATTAGCATAGGGACACTCTCATTGGACAGAACATGTGCTATTTAAACATGATTATAATGTATACAAGTGTACTTGTTTTATCTTCCACTGTCTGGTGGTTCAAGAGTGGGGTGATATTGATTAAATTATAACTCTATTAATGGAATACATATTCACTATTTAATAACTATGAATATACTCCACTTCAAGGTACTGCATTCAGTAGGCCTTCAGATTGTATTTGCAATATAATGTAGGATACTTGAAATATCAGAACTTCCTTTTCTGTGTTATTGGATAGTTAAAAATAGCCATTGTAAGCAATTAAGCAATTTCTTGCTTGTACCCTGGAATTTTTTTTTATCATGTAGGCTACGCCTAGGCCTATTTATTTTTCTAGAAAAATGCTTCACACCATGTGTGTATTAAAATAATGGGTGCTATTGTACTGTACTGAACCTCCATCATTAACATATGTGAAACGTTTTATAGTGAATGTGGATTTTTTTTTGATTTTATCATGTTTAATCTTGTTTCATTTTAATTGATCACTGTCCATGTTTTTTCTTCGCTTTTTTTTTACCCTTGAGCTGCTTTTCTACAGTGTATTTCTAGATGTTGGCTTATCTTAATGTTGTACCTGGCTGCTATTTCTTTACATTTATATTGACAAATATAGCCCAATTGTAGATTTGTGCGTAGGTTCAATTTGTAATTATGTTAACTTATCATTAGAGCCATTAGAAGATAATATTATTTCTTCATATTTGTTCTTATGAATTTCCACATATTATTTCTGGGTACATAAATGCATAATAAAAACAAATGCATATTTCACAAAATTAATGTACTAGGATTCATATGTGCACTGTTGTGTTTTTAATTACCTACCCTTCTTGTCTGTTCATGTCCTGATGTAATGCTTATGTTCCTTCTGTGGATCACCGTTGACGATTTAATCTAAATGTATCACTGTTTTCCAATCCTAGTTATCCTCCACACGAGAAGCAGGAAAACAAGCGCACCCTGCAGTAGACCCCGCCCCCACGGTGCACCAAGCCTGCATCTGGTTTGGAGGAACAGTGAGATGGGGGATGAAATTAGGTCAGGGAAGCCGTTCATGCACGTTATGTCTTGCATCGCCATACATTTCCTGTAGCTTATCACATAAAGTAAAATATGCTCTGAATGGTGTTGGGGGAGAGGAAACCATGCATAAAGGCTGAGTGCAAACCTCCAACAGAAGAAGTGAAGCAGACACCGACACGCAAGGAAATCTTTTATTACATAACAGGCTTTACTGGGTTTACACACAGCCAGTGAGCGAGTGGCAGACGCTGTTACAGAAACACAATCAGTACAAGCATTTCAGCAGCAGACTCATACAGACAGATCACACACAACGAAATCACACACACAATCTATTCAAATTATGACAACAAATAATACTACCCAATTGATTATGCATAAGCATTCATTACATTTTGGTGCCAAATAAAGCCACTACAAAAAACAATGTGGACTGAATCCTGCACATTTGACTGAATCCTTAGAAATAACTTTCAGATAATATATAAATATTTTTGCACCACCAGGAGGCGGAAGACTAAAGTCAACCATAATGGTCCAAAATGATTATAAGTCACATGTTCAGCCATCAGGTTATACACAGGCAGACTTGAGAAAATTCTACACACTTACCACACGTTTTCAAACACTTCATACAGCGAGAAAACTATTTAAATTCAAATGATTAAGAAAAAGGGTAAGTGCACAGGGCTGGTAGGTTCAATTTCTCTTTTTTTCTAATACTTTATTTGATTTTTTAGAGAGATTCAAATAATGGACGGGGTAAAAAATAGGGGACCACCTCAGGAAACTTGCTTTTTCTTGACAATCTCTTACCTAGAAACACTTCACAAAGAACAAAGAAAACACTTCAATTTCAACTTTTAGTGTGTCTTTATAGGGTCAATGCTGATGTAAGTTTGTTACCTGTGTACAAGCTTTTATGAGAAGAAGCTGTAGAGATAGGAGAACCCAACGATTCCAATGATGGTACAGCACAATGTTATCATCATCTTTTTCTGTAGAGTTAATAAGAAATACACATTTATCAGACAGCTGCAGCCCCAAGAATAAGGTTTTAAATTACACTTATTGTTCACATTCATGGGAAAACTGGTTTGAAAAAATGGTTGAGCCAAAGGAGAACAAAGGGACACAGATATTTGGCTGTGTTTGTGTGTAGAGAGAGGAAGGGTGAAAAACTTACCTCCTGTTGTAGACTTGTTTTGCACCTTTAAAAACTGTACTTTGCATCAAAATGGTTAACATGTTGTATCGACAATCTGCTGACAACAGCAACTACAACTCATCATAAACATACACTGCTCTTCCATAACATGCAGTCATCAAGAATGTTTAGACATTGTTAAATATTAACCTTCTATCAATCACAAAGGGACATGCATGATATAGCAAGGAAACACAAGTCAACCATTAAAAAACATAAAATCTTTAATTTTGAATAAAATCTGTGGCACTTTAATTTAACATAGTGAACAACGGCTTTAGTTTTCTCCTCTTGCTCTTATTGCAGCCCATGCTGATGGGTAAAGTGGTGTGGGAATAAAAAGGCTCGAGCAGTCGGAGCAGTAGGATTTAACAGTCGAGGGCAGAAGCCAAAAGAGCAGACTGCTCGGTCAAAAGACCAAGCTGGGGAGGCCTCTCACTCTCAAGAGCTACGTCCCTGCACCACCAGAATTAAAAGGAACCATTCAGGCAACAGAAACAAAGACTTCCCTCATGAATGCCAGCCCTCATAATGCGTAGGACATTTACCCCTGCATGTGGTCAATACCTGTTGATAACATCCTCTTTAGTGAGTGGAAACTGTGTCTCTGATGGTCTGTGTGCACAGCCTGAATCACCTGCTGTAACTGCCATATTAAAGCTCTGGGTGATTACATGCGCATGGTGGTTCAATAAACTCACTGTTAGACACTCTACCGAGATAAAAACACCTAATGAAATGATTGTGACAAACCAGAAATACAATATGTTGCCAGTTTTAAGGTACACTCAGCTAAAAGTAATGCATTCGACAGCCCTGTAATAAATCTCAACTTCATTTGGTTTAGATAAGTACTGATTTTCATCATCTCACCAAGCTTCTTTGTCTGTTTGTCAGTAAGACAATGGAAAAAGTGCTGGCTGGATGTTCAGGAAACTTAGTAAAAGGCTTGGACATTGGTAAAAAAAAAAGAAAAAGTAAAAAATCAGACATACAAATAATTTTCTTTTTTTGGTTAACATTGCTATGTAGGACATTTGGCCTTGGCAGAGGTCTGAGTTCTCCAAATGCCCTTCTAGTTATGTATAGGTTCGCTTTGAACTGTTGCAGATATGTGTGGACTCAACCTAATGGTCTCTTTCAAGGTTGGGTTCAGTTGCTCAGAAATGTAGTTTAGTCTCTTTGTATCAATGAAGTCAGACTTGTTTAAAAGTTCACGAGAATAGGATTGATCACAGGGCTGTTGTATTGGAATGCAATAGTTTGAAATGTTGGCAACTGACGTGTGGTTTTACAGCAGAAATATATGGAAACCTAGAATATGCCAGGAAATGCTAATCCCACTGGTGAAGTGCGACCAGTCAGGGAGGCCTAACTGACCATTCACACCATTAAATAGTATAATAAATATATTACTATGATTTACTTATAAGACTATTCTGCACTGAAATGGAAATATCTAGGGTCACTATAAGTCTCATTGGCATTAAAACAAACGTTTTTACAGCTCTTCAACTGGAGAGAATCAGCTCTCTATGTAGGAGGTCAAGATGGTCAACATTGTAGCGGGTTAACAAAAATACACGAATATTCAGGCATTTCTCCAAGACGCAGCAGGGTTTGGATAAGTCTTAAAGCACTGGATGTGTGTTTATCTACCTAACCTGTATTTTATTTGCTCATCTTAGCTTCACCTAAGCATAACATTTGTTTGTACAAGCATCATCCTTCATTTAAAAACACCAGAACCACTGGGCTCTACAAACTGAAGAATCACAAGTGAGCACGCCGATCCTCTTCAAGTTAAAGAAACTAGCCAAATAAAGGGCTACATATAAACAACACAAATAATAATAATTATTATTATTCACATGATCATCTGAGCTTCATTACAGAAAAATAAACATATTTTGAAATGTGAAAGTGCTGGAACCCCCCCCAAACCCAATACAGTGAACATACAGTAGCTATTTTTTTAAATCACAAAATGTGTCAAGGCTCATAAAAAGGCAAGAAATGATGATAAGGGAGGTGATGTGCTTCTACAGGGCTTCACATGGGTCCAACCTACTGGACGTTTAAAATCAATTTCAGATGAGGAACAAATCAAATGTTGGACAATGAAATGTTTAGTGACGCTAAAGTGATCAGTTAATTTTCAATTCTCCTTTCTCCTCCATAGAGTTACAACAGCTATTACACCTCATGTCAGCGTCAGTCTTATTTCCTCATGTGCAACAGAGCATCCTCAAACTGCCAAAGCAGAGTGGGGTCAAACAGACCCTCACTGACAGAAAGGGGGGTTCTGATTGGCTAAAAAGTCTGCATAATTATAACAAGTCTTGTAGATCTTCTTTTTTCCAGAGGTCAAATATAACACTTGTCCTTCTGTTTTTATAAATATTATCTTATCCATTATAGAGTGATCAGCATTAGCCTTCTCTTTGTTGGGCCAGTTGATGGAGGACGAATGAACTGATGATGGCAGCAGTCCTTTTACACTGTCTGTGTGAGGATGATGATGAGGAGGATGACAAGGACCACAGCACAGACAACACCAATTATGATCATCTTCTACAGAGAGGGAGACAATAAAAGAGAGACTGATGTTAATGGCGGGGAACATGAGCATTGAAAGAAGCCCGCAAACCAACACCAGCTTCAACTGAAACTCATTTATAGCTCTGCTTTGTTTGTTCAGCAGTAACCAGAGGCAAGTGCTGCAGAAATGAGAAAGATACACACCCAGGAACTTTGGAAACACACAAACACACCTCAAGTAAGCCCTGTGGATAAAAAGAAAACAAACAGAGCTAGAGGAAAAGAGCATGCAAACCCTTTTTCCAAAGCGCGCTACACCCAACAGAGCTTATTTGCTCCAGAGTTACTCACCCTCAGCTCTCCTCTTACTCAAACAGCTCATCAGCTTGTCTTCAATCCAACTGACAACCCGATTATGAGAGCTAGTAGGGCCAGCAAGACCACCACAACCACCACTATAATCACCATTTTCTGTTGGGAACAACCAAGTAACAGACAGTACCGTCAGGGCTCAGTGGGAAACAACAATAAGTGTATCCTTACTTTGTTACAAAATGTACTACTGCAACGTATATAATATATGGAAGAAGTACTTCCAAATAATTTAAGAGGAAGTAGTAATACCACAGAATGTGTAAAACAGGAAGTAAATGTTATTACTTAATATACTGCTAGATCATCCTCATTTACAAGTTGATTCTATGTTGTACTTTTATGAGAGCAGAAGTATAAAGTTGCATAAAATGGAGATACTTAGGTAAAGCAAACAACTTTGTACAATACTTGAGTAAATGCACTTATTTCCTTTCCACCACTGAGTTGAATTGGGGAATATGTACAGTACAATATATGTTAACAATGGCCATATCAAATATCACAAATGCACGCTGTGGTGTTGGGTAACCTCTCAGAGTTTCAATCTAGCTAAAGTCTGACAAACCAGTTTCGTCTTGGTGCAACAGTGTTTACTTTTCTGTTGGCAAAAGTATAAACACATATACGTTAAAAGCCTGAGGAAGAAGAGGAACATCTTCAAACACACGCAAAACGAAAAGAGTAATGCAGCAACTGTAAACAAAGACAAAGTTAAGGTTAAAGAGAGAACAGAGAGAGAAGAGTGTTGAAGCTGTGCGGTTGAGTATGTGTGTGAGTGTGTGTTTGTATATGCAGGTGGGAGGGGTGGTCTGGTGTTGGGCTGGTCACTGGTTTTAAAAGCACAAGGGGTCCACAGGCGACAGGGTGGAGGCTCAGAACAGAGCCGGTAGGATGTTGAGGGGCAAATGATCAAAGGTGAAGCTCAGGGTCTTGATGGTGGGGGATGGTCTCCATGTTTTCAGGCAGGCTTCCCAAAAGCAAAAAAAACGATTGGGCATTTAAATAACAAAAAAACCCTGGGATAGAAGTCCTGTTGTTCTTTTAGGTACCGATTACATAATCAAATGTGATCCAGGACGACGGGTTTGAATTAAGGTCTATAGGTTTGGGGAATTATCAGATGCTTCAACACTGCACACTGTTTACATTGGTGCAAGGTCATATGAACAACACGGATTACATGACTAAATCATGATTTGATACAAGGGCATGGCACTTGAATCTGACTCAGTCTTTGGCCTGTAGCAATATATTACTCTCTTTTCTCTGTACAACATTATAGAGCAACAAATACATCCTTAAGCTTGTATTTAAAATTTCAATAGCATTTATCTCATGATGTCATATTGTAAAATCGGTAAACTAAAACTATTTCCGTTGCTTTTGGGGAACCTGACCGCTCCTCCTGACTGCGGTCACTCACACGGCGAGCCTCTTGCTGAAACTTTGCAGCTTTCTTTGTGTCCGCTACGGCTCGCTCCACAAAGCCCACTGACTGGTCCATGTTGTTCTCAATCCTTTCAATCATCCCACCCTAACATGGGGCACGGTGTCAGAGGTGACGAAAAGCAACAAAAGAAGATGAATTAAACAACGAGAGAGAGAGAGAAACAAAAAGCGAAGCAAACAGATTGCAACGGTTGCGTGTGAGCGGCGATGTGTCTGCAGGACGAGGGAGTGTGATGTGTACGTACTGTGCTTTGTGGTTTAAATGTTTCAAAATGTGTCTAGGCAGAAGAAACAGGGAAGAGGTCACCGGCAGCAGACTGGTGCAGCGGTCGGTTAAATGACATTACCTTGCGTGCTTTGCCCTGATGCCTTATAGCCTTCTTGGTCTGTTCCCTAGCCTCTGTTATATGGTCCTCTGACTTGGCTACATTCTGCTCTATGTTGTCAATACTGTCACCCTGAAAAACACAAAACAATCAATAAGTTACAGAGCAACACTTCACAGGCAGAATTGGTTTGAATACATACAGTAATACATCTGGTATCACACCTTACAAGACTGATTATACTGTTAAAAACATATACTGTTAATTGTGACTCCATAAGGATTTTTGTTTTAAATATTGAGGAGAAAGATTCCGTTAATGCTGAATTTATTTTAAAAACAAACAAATTAACCTTCAAATAAAATGTGTTCAATTCAGCTTCCAGCCATGTTTTACAGTTCAATTGAAGTACGCTGCTATCAATTAATATTTTGCATAATAGGTTTTTCCCCACATAAAAAGGGTCTTGATGCAGATTTAATAATTGCTCCCTCATTGGAAGAGATTCAGCCATACATGTTTTACACAGATGCGGAGTCTGTTGTTCTCCATATTCAGCGACTAGCAGACATATCAGCATGGTAAGAGTAGTTAGCATATTTTATTTGTTGATGTTGTTTGGTAGACTGTTAGGCTGTTAATGGCAGTAGCTGATACGGCGGCAGCACGTGTGATTCACACACCAAGTGGGAGATCTTCAAGTGGGTAGATATACATGAAGTTGCGGGTTTCAGTTTACTTCCAAAAAAACACCAAACACCCTACCATGTATGCCGTCAAAACATAAACTATGCTAATGAAAACTCTTGCTCTGGCCGGTGATGTGAGGAAGACGGTTTCCCTGTCTATTTGTGTCAAGAGTTTGCATGGACAGTGTTTAGCATTTCCAAATGTGTGATGTATTTCATCTAGCTTGCCCCGGGTACGCTTGAATTTCATATTTTAGTGAAGTGCACAGACAAGATCCAACATAAACACATTTTTGAGTTCAACGTATCTTACAAAATACACAAAACAAACAGCAGGAGGGAAGCCCTTACCTCAAACAAGCTTTTCCCTCAGAAAGCATGGTTCAAGCAGTAAGAGATATGTGGTTAGACTTATTAATCCATATGCATACAGTGACTGACCAATTGACGATATGTGTGTTTTCATTATAGTGTGCTCTGATGACGTGTACAATGATGCTTTATTTGTACATCTTACTAAATGCATTCAGGTAGATTCCATCAATGTTTGGTGATGAGATGAGGTGGCAGAAGAGAATAAAGAGAGGAGTAAGAGAGGCATGGAGCTGGAAAAGAGGAAACAGATGGAGATTGATAGTAAGACCACAGAAGAGACAGGAAGATAGAGTTGAATACAGTCAGGACTGAAAATAAAGATAAGGGGAAAGATTCAGAATGAGTGAACAAAGAATGAAATGGAGGTTCCTAAAGTACTTCACGGGTGGATGAAATGATGGGCAGGTGGATTTTGAGGAGTGTACCTGGCTCTCCACCAGCATGGCGATGTCTACAAACATATCGTGCAGCTCCTTGATGCTACTTTCCAGACGGACAATGTCTTTGTGTCTGGCTTCAATCTCACTCAGAGCTTGTTTAGAGACCCCAGCATCCACAATCTGTGAGAGGAGAGGTTTATTGTTAATAGCAAACAAACGGCACAATAATCTGCCTAAATTAAGAACTGTATTTGTGTTCTTTTCTGAACATCCTGGCTGATAGAGGTTTGCTGTAAAGGCAGCTCGTTAAAAACAGGAAGAGTTCAAATGAGTGACTCATGGTGATTCAGAGAAATATTTAAAAGAGGTGAAACTACTTCCTTTAAATAGAAACGACAATTCATTTATTTCAAACCTGGCAACCTGTTTCAGCTCAAGAAGATGTAGACTAAAGGGGCTGGCTGTGGCTCAGCAGGTACAATGTAAAGTGAGTAAGTGAAGTTAACTTGAGTAAGACACTGGACATTCAGAGAGCTAACAGTAAAGGTGCTACATTGGTGAATAATGAGAAACTAGACCTAATGAAGTGTTTTAAATGTATGGATTTCATTATTTAGGAATATGTTAATTGAAACTGATTAATTACGTATTACTGTGTTCCTTTCTTTTTATACAAAGTTGCCGCTCAGTTCGAATTCAGGTCAGGTTATGTTTTTTTATCATTTGTTTCTATAATGTCATTAACAATAACAAGTGAGTGTTTCTCATACATTTCACCTCACCATATATGATTATTTTACCCAATGCAGTAGAAAATCCCACACTTTATGATGTTATAAACCTCAACTTTGAGATGGTTAGCATTAGTACTCACTTGACTGCATTAGGACAAAAAGACAATCTCTTAGGTTACGACATAAAGATGTTGTACCGTCATTATAAAAACTACAGCACGTGATCAGCTTTGTTTGAAAGGTATGTGGGAAATACAAGTTGTTTATCCTTGTGAAAGAAAAAAATCTTCCCAAACTGCACGGGACATCAACCACCTTCTCAGCAAAGCAGACACAGAGAGGAACCCCCAGCTGATGAAGTGCATAGAGCACAGGTCTGATCAGTAGCTACACACTGGTGCTTAATATCTCAGCTGTTTCATGCATCTTAATAAGGCTTCAGTCTTTGCCCATTGGCTGTAAGTTAGCATGTTTGGAGTACTCAAGAAGGCCCAAGAGAGCAAACTGACTGTGCAGCAGGCTAAATCACATGAACAGCTAATCTTTAACTAGGTGATCTGAGGCTTCAAGTTTGACTGAACTCCTGACTGCTAGCTTCAACTGCATTATGATCATGTCAAGGCCAAGTGGACGTTATGATACTGTATAACAAAATGGAGATGCATATGCACACACATACTTACCCCTGCAGCAAACACCGCAGAATTGCCGCTCTCCAACATCTCCTCCAGTTCGTCATCTGTTGTTGCTTTTCCAGCTGGAGGGGAAAGGTAAATGTTACTGACGAATCAGATCTCTGGTCCGTCACATGACATTAGAGCCGGCACTCACTGATCTCTAGTTGTCTCTGAATACGTCCTTTACTCCTCTCCCTGAAGTCCACCTGGGCTTCATTATACTTTGTCATTACCTCCACAAACTTCCTGGACAGCACTGCATGCTGGGGGACAACAAGCCAAGGAAAATTAGCATAAAAGTAGCCTTGGTCGATAGCTGTTGCCACGGTTTTAAAAGCTCTATTTTCCGATTTTCGTAATGTTACATGCATGTTGGTTCATTTTTGTTTTCTCTCACTCTTAAAAATGTGTATTTTTTTTGTAAAAAACGACATTATATATTCATTGAGTATTGATTCAGTGCATGATCTGAATGTACAGTAGAGATGCCTGTGGAGGAAACTTCAGATGGATATAATCTACCTGTGATTTACGTATCCGAATGTCAGCCGACACCCTCTCCTGCTCCTCTGACTCCAGATTCCTCTCGATGGCTGAGAAGCAATCCAAACAACTCATTTATGACTCAGCTTTCAAATCAACTTCACATCAGCAGAAATTCTCATTAAATCCAAAAAATATCCCCATGTTATTACACACTGATAAGCATGTGTGTGGTGGGCAGACTCACTCTTAAGTTTGTTTCTTGCATTGTTGGCCATCTTCTTTATGTCATTGGTGATTGCCTCCAAGTCATCCTGCGTTTCTAAAAAGGGAAGGACATGTTACAATAAACAGCTAGAGCGTAGAGAAAAGTAAAAGGAATCACTAGAGGTTAAGGTTTCTACTTGTGAACTCAGGGCAAATACATTTGACTCGACTTCATGAAAAAGCAATTATCTGACATCTCCCAACAATGAAAGTGCAATTTGTAAATGCACTCATGCCTACTATGCATGTAAGTTGACGTACAAATATGTTATTAGGCAGCTGGTTATGGTTGAAGACAGCTTTTCTGTTAGTGTTTATTCAAAAAAAGCTCCACTGCTGACAGTTTAGTTGTGTGCTTGAACTTGAAAGAAACATCAGTTCGTCATGGTCTGCCATTTTTGCATTTGTCAACGTAAATGCATCTTACAATGAAGAAACAGTAAGAGTTAAGGTTCAGGTACAGGAAGGGTTATCTTACTCTGATCTGATGTGGGAGCAGACAGGATGACAGAGTAAAGCTTTTTGACTTCAGCCACGTTATCGTCAATTTTGTCGATACTACTCCTGATGTCTTCAATCTGAAACAAACACAAAAACCATAAAGGTCAAGAAGGCGAACAATAATAGTTGTGCGTCTCGACACACACCGATAGTAACACTGACCTGACAGAAGAACTCATCCATGAAGGCTGCATTGTCCATAGAGATCTCCACCTCGTCGTCATCTTGATCACACGTCTAACAGAATGAAGCAAAGGTTGCATCAGAGAAGTAGCCGTTTCCAGCTGGCTAGAGAACGTGTGGAGGGTATTACATGTTGTCCTACAGCTCAAAGTATAAAGCATCTCATCAACACTTTGGGATTAAAGGTTTATTCAGATGTTCAACAACAAACATCTTATTTCACTCCTCTTTGTCATGTGTCTTTTCTCACTGTATGACCTTGTGTTTTATGCCCTTTTTGAGGTAATATGGACAGCACTTAATCATATAGTTGGTTTTAATGAGCCCTACACACAAATTGCATGGCCTAAAGAGAAACAGATAACACTCCATCAGCTGGACTGAAGTTGTTACTTTCAGTGCCCAGATAAAACACACCCTATGTTGTTAGCAATTATAGATACATACAAAATCACCTGAGGCCAAAACATGCCTCCAAACCATCTCTGCCATTCAAAACCCTCTGCGTACTCTCTCCAGATAGCATGCGATCCTGATGCCTTCTGTGTATTTTAATGCTTGGTGAAAGCCCTATTTTCCATTATAGGGCTATGTACAACTTAAAGTTGTGTTGGGGTGTATTGATGGTCCAAATCCATGACTCGGTTCAAATCATAGAGCAAGAGTAATTCAAAGAACAAGTAAACTAAGACTCTGACAAACCATTTAATGCAAGCGCTGCACACTTCTGCCTCAACAGTGGCCATCTTGGGGATGTGTTTTGGGTTAATTTAGCAGTCTGTATTAATTTGGTACTGATAAAAAGGTAATCCGATTGCTGGATCATCATTTTATGCAAGTGATAACAGACGTATTTCATTTGAGACAACACTACCCTTTCCAAATTCACGCACTATGCAATAAAGTACCTAGTATAAAGGAGAAGTCGACTAATGAAAGTTTCCAATTTGAGATAAAGCAAGAGTTTTATTTGCCAATATCAATATTTGGGATGCTGTGAATTATGACTTGTGAAAATACTGCCATTTTTTAAAATCTAATTTAACATCCAAATATTACAGAGGTATGCTCCATAGATGTTTTTTGTCAGAGTAAAAGACCCTGAACAGCATTTAGACCTTGATCTAATAATAATTCACTAATTCAATTGCTTCCTGTTGAGTTGGTCGGCGTGATATATGAGCCAGAAATATCCGTCCGACCCTAATCAGCAGGCACCCAATACTCAGAAAGTGTCCCTCTCCTGGAGCCATAAATACGTCACACGGTACAATCAGTAAACACAGGGAGGTGCCGCAGGTTACCCGCAGATCGCTGAGCACTGCTGGTGAATATTTACACGGTGAGGGACTAGGGCCGGGCTCCAGGAACTCAACCTGTTTTTCACTGACTCAAAGAAACCACAGCTGAGGAACAGAGTAAACAGACATCACAGGGCCGTGCTATGACGGAGATAGGTGGAGGAAATAGGAGTGAAACAATTAATTGGAAGCTCACTTTGTTCCTTCTCTTTCATAAGCTTCTGCATTTTACAGACAAATGTGTTTTCACGGAGCACCTACAGACTGGTGCTGTCAAACTTAACGTTTTACACATGTGGTTTGTGTTTGGTAATGGGTGACAGAGAGTCTGACGTCTGGACACTTGACTTTCCCTGAGAAAGTCAGCCTGGATCAAAGTCAAGGCTTGGAAAATGTTAGCCAACGCAGCTGTGGACTTCCCTGCTCGCTCGTATCACTCTGCCTCAATCTCTTATCTAGTTATCTGAATAGATATAACACATTATTAATGTTGTACTTGAATGACTAACATATATTATTTTAGACTTCCACATGAAGTTATATACATTCATATGTTCGAGTTTATACGATGCACAATACAATATTTTATGAAAGGAACTCAGTGCTTTCTGTCAAAAATAAATAATAACTTTAGTTGTCTGTTTGCAGTAGATTTATCGTAATTTATTTCTATCGTTATTTAGGCAAAACTGTTAACATTTTCTGCTTGCCTTTGTCATTTAATAGTTCACTTATTTGTTTTAGAGTTTTTACACAAACATACGGCTGTGGAACTGAGTTTCACTTTCACCTTCTACCCCTAATGACATTTGAATTGCAAATGTAGCTATTTGGTTTATCCGGCTGTAACTAACAACAATTGTGAATGCAGAGATCCCTGGACACACACTCTTGCACACACTGATAGTTGTTTTTAGACCTGCTCTCTGCGAGTTATTCATCCTACACACTGCTGTAGCCCTCTGCTCTACACATTATGCTCCCTCACACTGCCTTTCTGCAGCAGCAAGATAAGAACGCACTCACTTCCTTCCAGTGTCTCTCATTCAGCAAAAATCAAGAGGAAAGGGACGGACGTGTGCAACCAAGGCTTAAACAAACCGAACAGACCAAGGCCACACGGGCACTCACATCAATATGACAACAGTTTGATACTGAAGAAAATGTAGCCAAGTCAGGGAGAAAACTTTTACAACATTCCTCGTTAAACACACTTGCTCATCATATGATCCAACCTGGAGACAGCTGTTACAGTGAGAGTTCATGAGACATGCTGTAACCCTGCATTGTTTCTGGTGACCACATTAGGGTTAGAAGTGCAATGCACAGTGCAACCCTCCATGAGTAGTTGAAGTCTTGAAAAAGCAGTGAGACAGAGAATATAAAAGTAGGGCTGAAGCAAGAAATTCTTTTAATATCGATTAATCTGGTTGTCAGTACAAAACACAAATATATTCAATTGGATACAAAAAAGAGCAGGAAAGCAGAAAATATCCATATTTGAGGGATCAAACACATCATTTTTTGCCGTTAATTTAACAATTAATTGACTATCCAAATAATTTGCGATTTGTCTTACAAATAAATGCTTAGTCGCCTTATAGCTGGAGCTGCAACTTTAATTAGCTATTTGTGTACTGTGGAAATAGATTCACGTTAACCACTATTTTAAAACATTTCTGACAACATTTGTCTATAATGCTCATGGAAAATAACACCCATCCACTATCTAAGAGAAATAAATGAATAGTGAATCAACTACATGTATTGCCATTTTGTGCCAAAATGCTGACAGACAGAGTGAACCATGCAGCAACAAATTTAATTTTCACTCCGTTTTTGTGAACGAAGTCCAAAAAAACGCTATAATCTTGAGCTTAGTTGCATCAAGATTGTGTAATACATTAGATTTAAGCAATAGCTCACGACAAGCCGTGGTATATGGTCATTATATCAAAGTTAGGGGGCGTGGTTCGGCCCAACGTGAAGCGGAGGGTCGACAACCCCCTTAACTGAGATATAATGACCATATATCACGGCCTGAAGTGCGCTATTGCTTTTATAAAACGGTTACCAATTGTGGCAATATGAAAGAAGAATACACACACTCTAATTTAAATATATTTAATTTGTAAATAATGATGTTCAAAATAAAATAGTCCCTCCGTTGCCTTCTGCAAGAAACGTAGAGCGAGGTGGTTGCTATGCAACAACACTAACAGCTAGCGAACATATTAGACAGAGAGCGTTGATCCATTATTTGGCTATTTATTTACATACGTATTGCCGTTTATTGTGCAGTCAGTGGAAAAACTGTCCAGCATCACTCAGTAGAATGGTTTATGTGGTTACTTGTATAGGTTGAGGTTGTACTAACTAGGCTGTTGCTTGGCGTGGCGAGAATATTGCTCCACTTTCTCCGGTCCCCGAGATTTCGGCTTCCAGTAGCTCTGGAGAGACCTTTCGCACCTGTGGCCACTAACGGTCATCATTGCTCTGCTTTGTTTCAAGACCCGCATTAGCAAGCTTTTGAATGGTGGTACTTTTCCAGCTACCTGCTCTTCACGTAGCTCTCCATGTCGTCGTTTAGGTACTTTTTTTTCTGGAGATAGGCACTGCTCCATCCACTCCTCCATAGTAAGGCCACCCCGGAGGTCGAAGTTAACCTTAAATGTTTCCATCTTAAGCCTTGTTAGTTAGTTAGTTAGTTAGTTAGTTAGTTAGTATCGTAACGGACGTAATGTAACAGTTGTAGCTTTTCTCAGAAGCGGAGGGATACATGACTTGTGAAAAGTAACTACAATTCTACCAGTGATATACGCTCATTATATCACGGCTAAGAACCAATCAGATTGCTTGATTTTACTTGTCCGTTTTATAAAGAACAATAGAGCACACGCTGCACATCATGAGTGATTGACATGTTAGCTTGGATGCTTTCATGTTATTTCTATTCAAATCACTTAATTATGCTTGTTGTGCATTCAAAGCACCATATGTCATGTTGCATAACTCAGCTCAATAAGGCCATTACAGACAGAGGTTTTACTCTGATGCAGACAATATGATCCTCTCTGCCTCTTGAACAGAACAAACAGCCCGGCTCTTTCACACAATTTCAATGGAGCCTCAATTATGACTGTATTTGTTTAGCTCTTTCTGAAAGTCAGATTAAATGTGCAACAGAGTAAAGAATAATCAAACCGACTGCAATGACAACAAAGGGCTCCCTCATAAGAAACTGGGAGGTAATTAACTTTCAGACTTTGTCCTCTAAGATTATAAATGACGTAATAGTAGCAGACAATAAACCTTACTTTGAGGTGGAAAAATAGGATGGTTCAGGAATATGAGGGCGTTCAGAGACTATACTGAGCTGAATAGACAGATATATGCTCACATAAACATGTTGCTCTCCCTAAGGTTTCTCCCATGTTCCCCTTTAAACTGTAGGTTTTTCTCTGGAAGTTTTTCCTTGTACGATGCAAGGGTCTAAGGACAGAGGTTATCGTTTTCTCATACTGATATTCTGCACAAACGGTGCTGTTGTATTTGTTGTAAAGTGTCCTTATTGTAAAGTATTTTTACTGTATGTACAGCACTTTGGCTCGGCCAAAAATCATTTCAAAAATGTGCTATATAAATAAAACCTGATTTTATTTGATATATAGAATAATAATAGTGTTGTACAGCTGCAAAAACAAGACAATTAATCAATAACAAATCATCCGCAGCGATTGGGATCATTCTTAATAATTAAATCATTAAACAAAAACTAAAACGCAGGTTTGAGCAAGTCATATCTGCAAATGTGTTGCATCGTATGTCAGTATGTTTGGAGTGTGTAATACAAAACAATAAGACTTAAAAAATATATGATGTTTTATATTTCCTGTTTTCTGGATTTCTAGACAAAAAGGTTGTTCCCTTACAAAGAATTATCCTTGGTGTTTAGGGCATACAATAAACATATTTAGAGGAAAAACAGACAAATTGCAAAACAACTATCCAAAATTAATCTGGAAATGTATCAAGTGTTCAATGTATTGTTAGTTGAAACCCAATACACTAGATTTGAGTATGGGACAATTTAGTAAATGAGCCACTAATAACCCCCACAGCAGCAGGACGGGGGCCAGGGGTCAGAAGCTCCAACAGGACTTAATTCAACGCTCAAATCTGACAAGGGATTTAAATACTCAACATGCCACAAAAGAAGCCATGTTAGTACTGAAGTACATTTCCCCATTCATCGTGCTGGTATCTGAGCATATCTGAGCGTATCTGAGCCCGGTGGGGAAGTCACGTGACAGAGGCACACCAGGCTTGTAGGACAGTCAGTTTAGAGAAACACTTCTCAGAGCTGAAGAGGATATGGCTTTCACTGAAGGCAAATACCGGGAGGGAAATGGAACAGAAAGACTACAATGCTAATCATTCTGCCATATTAACATCAGCCTTTAATGAAACATGGGAAACATGGCTACAAAAATCCAACAACAAATATTTTTGTATTATCGGTTAATCTGAAGATGATTTTTAGATTGTTCTGTTGGATGTTTGGTTTTTAAAATGTCAGAAAATGATCCATCCTAGTCTTTTTAAAAGCCTATGGTTATGCATTTAAATGTATTTTTGGCAGTCCAAAAAACATATTTATTTAGATTGATATAAAATAAATCCGAGAGAGGAGGTAATCCCTGTTTTTGTGAGGGTGAAAACAGCATTATTGTATACAAATTACCTCTAACAATACCATTATCAAAACAGTTGTCAAAAATGTTTTCAGACAATCCAATTATCAATTACTCGACTGATTGCATTCCCTCTCGCCTTCTCAGAGATGTTTTCGAATCAGTTGGAGAAAATATGTTATTACTTATAAACACCTCTCTTAGCTCAGGATGTGTCCCAGCTGCCTTCAAACATGCCGTGGTCCAGCCACTACTTAAAAAGAAAAATCTCGAACCCTCCGTTCTCGCAAATTTTAGGCCCATCTCCCAGCTACCTTTTTTATCTAAAGTCCTGGAGCGAGTAGTCTACGCCCAGCTGCAGTCTTTCTTAACCACGCATGGCATCCATGAAAAGTTTCAGTCTGGGTTGGCTTCAAACCCATGCACAGCACTGAAACAGCCCTTTTAAGAGTTTTTAATGCTCTGCTCCTAGCCGCCGACTCAGGTAGCCAAGCTGTCCTGGTGCTGTTAGACCTGACAGCTGCCTTTGACACTGTGGACCATAGCATCCTGTTGTCGCGGCTCGAACAGTCCGCAGGCATCACAGGCTCTGCCCTTGCATGGTTCAGGTCCTACCTGACAGACCGTAGCTTCTCAGAGCAGCTAGGTAGCTTCACCTCTGCTAAAGCCCCTCTTACCTGTGGGTGTTCCCCAAGGCTCGATTCTGGGCCCCATCCTTTTTCTACTGTACATACTGCCCCTAGGTTCAATTCTCACATAACACAACATCCCCTTCCATGGTTACGCCGACGATGTACAGATCTATCTGCCTCTCAATTCAAATGTCAACTCACTACAGCAGTTGCTTAACAGAGATAAAATCCTGGCTGAGCCAAAATGTCCTCAACCTCAACGAGAGCAAGACCGAGGTCCTCTTTTTTCGACCCCAACCTCCAGCCTCTCCGGTTGATATTCTGGGCTCGCTCAATAAAAACATCCTCCCCTCTGTCATGAACCTTGGAGTGACCTTCAATAGCGCTTTTAAAATGTGATAAGCAGGTCAGCACCGTAGTCAGGACCTGCTTTGATTTTTGTTTGTTTTTTTAAATACGACTATTGGCCAAGACCAAGTCGTTTTTATCTTTTAAAGACCTAGAAAGGGTTATTAACGCCTTTGTTAACTCAAGACTGGATTACTGCAACGCTCTGTATGTGGGTATGGATCAGGCCTCAATTAGACGCCTACAGCTAGTCCGAAACACAGCTGCACGTCTTCTCACTAGCCATAAAAAGCGCGACCACATCACCCCAATTCTGGCCTCACTGCACTGGCTTGCAATTCGGTTCCGAATTGATTGTAAACTCCTTTTATTTGTTTTTAAAGCACTAAATGGGCTGGCTCCGACCTATATAGCAGAACTCCTCCATCGCTACACCCCAGCCAGAGCTTTAAGGTCGGCTGACCAGCTGCTGCTGATAGTGCCCCTCCATGTGAGGTCGGCCCACACCCTAGGGGTTTTTAAATCTAGACTTAAAACTCACTTCTTCTCTCTGGCCTTCTAGTCTGAGCGGAGCACGACTTCTGACATTTCCCTGCGTGTGATTTTTTAATTTTTGCTGTTGAATTTGTTGTAAAGTTATTTTATTGTTAAGTGTTTTTATTGCATGTACAACACTTTGGCTCGACCAAAAATCGTTTAAAAAAAATGTGCTATATAAATAAAACTTGATTTGATATACATTGCTAAAGTATTTACTTATTTTGTTGCCATTTGTTTTATAGCTTGAGCAAGCAAAAGTACTCCAAGCTCTCTTACAGTGTGCCGTATGATCTATCACCTGTGAACATAGCTCCAGGTGAAACTACAACGCAGCATTTTCTTGTTGCTCTTCTTTTCCAAAAGGCTACAGTCATCAGGTGATGTGATCGTGATATCACACACACACACACACACACACACACACACACACACACACACACACACACACACACACACACACACACACACACACACACACACACACACACACACACACACACACACACACACACACACACACACACACACACACACACACACACACACACACACACACACACACACACACACACACACACACACACACACACACACACACACACACACACACACACACACACACACACACACACACACACACACACACACACACACACACACACACACACACACACACACACACACACACACACACACACACGTAAGAAAGGGAAAAGAGGTTGACTTGCCTACTTCACCTGCTACCTACTTCCTTTCCCTCAAAAGGAGCCAGCTGTGGGAGATTAGAGACGCCTGGGGGGGATGCCGCAGCTTTAAACACAGCAAATATTTGGCCAGCAGTTTTAGGTAGCTATGGCAACACATCCAGACTAGGGTTACAATTTGGATCATGGCCCGACTCCCATGAGCAGAAACTGTATTTAGTGTCATTAACTCAACGATGGATGTTTGCTGCTGTGTAGGTTTGTAATCTGGCTGTGATAGCTAAATATAAAAAGGTAAAGAGGATTTTGGTTAAATCCATCCCAACTGATCCTTCATCAGTTTTACAACTAGGGATGGGAAGATATAGGATTTTATCGCAGCTGTAAAATACAGGTATTATTATGCAGATTATTATGAAAAGATTCACTTGCTGTTTTTTATTTCTTTATACTTTGTGCATGCAGGTGGACCTTATAATGTGTAATGACCTTGTTAAAAAGAGATAATTGTACTTTTTGTGATGCATTACAAATATTTTTTTCTTTAAAAAAGGGATTCCAGTTTATTTAAAAATGCAAATGTAGGCATATTCTGATGATTATTAGGATTATATTGTGATTTTCAGATAGGAAAAATCATGACATGGTTTTATTTCTATAATATTTTCTATAATATATTTGTGACAGCTTAACATGTTTTTAGAATGTATGGCAACTATGACTGCAAGTAACAAACAAATGTAGAGTGGATTAGCCTATTTATCCACTGTATAATAATCAATAGTTTCAAGAACAATTTTGAAATCCATCCCAAATCCAAGATTGCTTATTTGTCTCCCAAACATTTCTTAAACCAGAAGATTTCCACTTAACGTTCAGGCTACATAGATAAAAGCCACACATGTTCTGCTGAGACCAGAGTATGTTTATCGTTTTGCATGAACGATTGATTGGTTACCAATTAGTCGATGAATTTTTGACCAAGTGAATAATCCACAAAACATTTCATCTTTAATGGCGACAGTCAATGAAAACAGAAAGATTACTTCTGCCCAAGTCTGTGTTGATTATCTAAATGTCAAGGACAACATCATATTATGGGAATTAAGCTCACCTGTTGAGCTATAAGACTTATAAAATGAAATCTGGTGATGCAGTTCAATTAATAACAATTGCACTATGAATTCCTCTACATTGCAGTAAATACTTCAGCTGCACAACATACAACATGGCTGAATATAGAGAAGAAAATATGTTTTACATATCTTCCACTTGTTTTAAAATAGCTTTTTCAACCAACAGTGTTCCTTCATAATAGTTATGTCATCACATGGTACACAGTTGGTTCAAATGTATCAATTACCAAAAGTTAAAGTAGAAATGGAAAGAGGAGAAAATGTCTTTCATAACCTAACATTTACAGATTTTTCTCAGAAGCCTTTTTCCGGTGCAGTCAAGTGTACAGAGCGTATACTGAAGAGAAAAGGACACTTAATATTTCCTGGACACTACTTACCGCTTTGAGTTGCTCCAATCGGTCCTTCATGTTTTAGACGGTATATTTAACACCTTTAGACCAAAGAGAGGACCACAGTAATGTGTCAAATAGCTCAAAAACTAGTCCCAGTCTCTGAATTCTTCAACCAGCTGGCAAACTAGCTTTCCGACAGAAACCCACCGCCAGTAAGAAAAACACTTAAAACTCCCCAGAAGTCTTGACAGAGGAGTCTGGGAAAAAATGACTTTTTCAGATAAGAGGAGTCTTTCCGTCGTTTTTCCATACAATATGGCTGCTGGGTTTAAAACCAGTGTTTTTTTCCTCAGCTAAATCTCCTCGCCCAGGGGATTAAAACAACAGTTGTGTAGAGCCGTATAATCTGCCTCTCTGCTGGCAACTAATCATTCTGAAACGCACTTTTCTGCTTGACGCATGCGCAGAGAAATCCATGTCCTCTGAGATGAAGCCACGCCCTGGGCCACCTGCAGCAGTGATGCATTCAGGTATGGTAGGAATTACACCTCTCTTAAACCACCTCATACTAGAAACAATAACCAATAATTTAATCCACTGATTTAAATGTTACATTTTTTTAAATCAATAAACCAAGTATGTTCTGGTACCACCTGTAATGTCTTCCTTATTTTTAATAGCCTAACTATGTCTAATTTGTTCTGCTTTGTCTTGTTAAGTATTGACTTCTTTATGTACCCTCTACAAACAGATTAACATCTATGAATGTTCTGTCAACAATGGATACATCTGTGGAATTTATGTATTTACGTTTTTTAATACTTCAAGGTTCTTTATTGTCAAACTAACATAGCTACAGAGTAATTATGTCGTTGAAAATCTTAGGTCACAGGCTTCTCAAACAATGCAACACAATAATACAGATAAGCAGACAATATTAAAACAATATTAAAATATACTATATTAAAAGTAATACAAAAAGAAAAAAAGTTTTAAAAAAGTGAGAGAAAAAAAGTGGAATAGTGGAATACGAGTCTATGTACAAGTTATTAGAATTATATATTAGATATAGATAAATAATTACTAAGTAGCAGATGAATGTTATGAAATGTTACTTGGGCAAGACCTCTGGGCTCTCCACAATATAGACGTGTTGCACTACCTTATCTTGTATTTTATTATATGTTGGAGGAGCTCAGGTATGACAATAAAACCTTTGAATCTGAAAAAGGTATAATTTACAACTGACTTCTGATTCTCTCAACAATTGTAACATTTGAGGAATATTTGCTGGGATCTCAAGGATCTATTACTATAGGCTTTATAACCCTGTTCAGGTCATAATAGCCAGGTAGAAGACACAAGTCCCAATGAACGTGCACAATAACTCTGTAGACTTTCTCAATCATGTAGAGATCTTCGCCTGTGCCCTGAATGAAAGAAGGTGACTGACACCTGGTGGCCATGGACACGTTATAGGAAGTCAAATTATTCGGAATACCGTTGGAAATATTTTTAATTAAAAGCCTCGTCGTTGTGTCCTACACCCCCACTTGTGTGTCTACTACACGGTCTTTCAAAATCTCCATCTAAAATATTGGCGCTGCAGACTACACATAGCAGCTATATCTGATGCTTAAATAACCACCCAGTGGTCCTTAAGCCTACCTGGATTATTACATCCTGTCCCTAAAGTTATAATACCAAGGCTTTGTGATGAGTGAGTTAATAGTTATCAGATAGACACAATACAAGTCAACTAACATCTTGCTATGTAGGGCCAAGAATCGGCCCAGAGTGCAAGATAAGCTAAATTGATATTTTACTTACAAAATCGACCAAAACCCATAGCTGTTGCCTGTCGTGCAAAGTATGCATTTCAGCTGTAGCTTTAAATTATATGTAAATATTCACACACGTCGTAGGAAAATCTTATATAATTATAATTGCCAAAAAAGAATCACATCTCTAAATGGGACCTTCCTGGCTAGTTTCTTTTAACCAAATGCTTACTAGCTCTGACACTTGGTTTGTCTTTATTTACAACACCTCTTTTTTCTACTATAACACATTAAATATGTTATTATCGTGTTCCCCTTTGACTCTGGGGTCACTATTGTCCAAGAAAAGAAAATACAAACCAACATGTTATATTGAGAATGTTTTTATTCAAAGTTTACTCCCCGAAGTGTTTCCAGTACACCTTACAACAGCATTATGAGAGCCAGGTCAGTGCAGCGGAGGGTGCTCGATGATGAAGAGTAGCACGTTGCCATGCCAACAACACTAGGGTGGTTGTGTCTCATACAGTGAATTTAAAACCACGACTTTTCCATCAAGTTTTTTCTTTTCTTAGTTTTCAAACAAACAAAAAAATTCAAAAATAAAAAATCTGAAAAGGGATTTTACAGTTAAGGGCGCAAAACTCCAACAACTTTCTGTCCACATTGGGGGGGTGAGAGAGGGAAAATGCAGGTAACAGGTTAAAGGTCATCTTCTTCGTCTGGGAGCGCTGTTTGTGATGCAACCTGGACAGAAGACAGACTTTTAGATTGACGGTGCAATTAAGAGTGTTTTTTTTTTAATTCAGTTCTCTTGTGTTAAGAGGTAGCTGGATTAGAATATCAGTCGACAATCTAAACAGACACTGCACATTTATACTTACTTGAAGCTCTTCTTCGTACTTCGCAGCAAGGTTGGGGTCCATTTGGACCTCTGGGGGAGCGAGGGCGGGCATGGCCACAAACTCCAGGTTGGGGTCACCGATTAACTTCCTTGCTAACCACAGGAAAGGTTTCTCGAAGTTGTAGTTACTCTTGGCTGAAATATCGTAGTACTGGGGACAGAAGAGTTGTGGCAATTAGAAATGATAGTTTCCACCGAAGACTCAAACCAATCATTCTTCAATTCCAACACAAGTGATGTTCATTTTGTGAGCTCAGTTATTACCTGCAGGTTCTTCTTACGATGAAACACAATGCTCTTGGCTTTGACTTTCCTGTCTTTGATGTCAACTTTGTTGCCGCAAAGGACGATGGGAATGTTCTCACAGACACGGACCAGATCACGATGCCAGTTGGGCACGTTCTTATAGGTGACTCGAGAGGTGACGTCAAACATGATGATAGCACACTGAGCTGTTGAGGTAGCAGAGAAGTTTTAACACACTGTTCAATTTAACTGTTTAAATGCAAGTCTATGGGGATTTAGTAGTGACTGTTGTAGGTATAATAACCAGAACAGCAAGTTAAAGATTTTGAAAAGCACCTTGAATGTAATAGCCGTCTCTCAGGCCTCCGAACTTCTCCTGACCAGCTGTGTCCCACACATTGTACTTGATGGGTCCTCTGTTGGTGTGGAACATCAGTGGGTGAACCTCTACTCCCAGAGTTGCTGTAAAACAAGCAAAGACAAGATGCGTTAGGATAGGAAAGTTGAAAAGGATGCACTCAAAAACATGGTTTTATTATGATATTGGGGGGGTGGAAGGCAATGCACGTGTTACGGCAATTGGAGGATTCATATATCATAAAGGATAGAACTGTTGACAATTTCTTGATGGCACTTGCCGATTTAAAACCATAATCTGCAGAAATTAGAATTTTTGGATTGCCTTCTTAAATTAGATTTTCTTCCAAAAATATTTGCTAAAATATATAGATTGGACAATGTACTGCAAAACCTTCCCAAACCAGATTTGGGAGAGAAAAAAGAATCCCCATTCATAGCGTGACCAAGAAACATACTAAGCAGGACATTTATGAATGGAAAAGTTGACTTTGTAGTGCTCCCTGGTGGATACTTGATGCAACCAACTTGATGAACTCAAACCAAGTTCGGCCTCTGTACTGCAATGTATTGTAACTTACATGGTGACTATTACTAATATATAAGAAGAATAGGCCCAATAGAGGCCTAAAGGTAATGGTTTAACCCAAAGCCCACTAGTATGACCCTGCTTATTGATGCACAAGCTGTTTACTGCAATTGAGGCAGCAAACTCGAGATTCAAAGTTAGTTCTACATATTTAACTCTTCACCTGTAAACATACTGATGTGTGCCTAACATCTTAGCATTGGAGGTACTCACCAACATATTTCTTCTCAAACTCTCCTGTGATGTGCCTTTTCACAAAAGTCGTTTTTCCTGTGCCTCCATCTCCTACCAGGACGAGCTGAAGAAACCGAGTACATTACGTTTAGACTGGATTGTACTGGTTCGACACACTGGAAGTTAGCACAGCTGGCCTAATATCACCAGCACAATAGTCTACACACTTAGAAGACAAACTAGCAGACATTAGAAGATATAGTGAGCACTCACCTTAAACGTGGCCACTGGAACACACTGTGCCATTGAGTCCGCCATGGTTGCGATGTATCTAAGTTAAACAAGACAAGGCGGGATGGTTAGCACGTTGTACTCCTCTCTGCCAACGTTGCACTTTGTTAGATAGTAATCAGCTACGTAAAACTAGCAGTGGTAGCCGTTTTCAGGTTAAATTAGGGGGATACATTTGCGGTTTGTTAAAATGCTATTTTGACGCAGTTTAAAAAACGTGAATACTATACCGCCTGTAACCAAGCGACACCCTATTCTAGCATTTTCGATCCAGGTTAAGGTTCCAACCCGTTAACACGCAACGTCTGAATAGGCTCACATTTTACTGCACTTGAAACTAATACATGCATCATAGCATACTGACTTTAGATGTAAAACATGATATGCGCGCTTCTCCCATCCGTATTTCAGCTCAGGCGGTTGCTAGCTTGTGAGCTAACAAGCCAATGACGTTAGTTAGAGTGCGCCATACTGATACGACCGCACTTTTTCTTGTTCGGCTGGAACAATCAGACGGTAAGACCAGCTAATGTGTTCCGATGGGCAACTTAAATAAAACAAAAAACACACAGATAAAAACAGTCTTAAGGCCTTCTTTATCGTCTGTTATGTAATCAATAATGCTGACCACACGTTATATGACTAATTAAAGTGGCTCTCAAAAACAAAGCAGGGAAATGAGGGAGTGCAGAGCGGTGCTTGCTAGCCTGTTAGCTAGCACAGCATGGAAGCCATTATTTTCACCGAGCTAACGGCTAAGTTAGCACGCGAAATCAAAGGGCCTTATGTAGTTACTCAAGCCTCGCAGGTTGATACTCGACACGCCAAATGAGCCCAAATCACATCATAACGTTCCCCGTTGCTTTAACTTACTTTCCCAAAAACACATACTTGAAATATGGGATGGCCCGCAAAGAGAGAAGATTGTAGAGACTCACCGGTGTCACTGCCTAGAGAGAAAGGAGGTAAATGACTGCGTTCGCGGGAGATTCAGGGTGCACATATGAGTCAGTTTCCGCCCATGTCATGTGATCCACGCAGCGGTAAAAATGCTCTGAGCAGTGGCGAGCGGTGAGTTTTATACCAGGCCCTCCGACCCCCCTTCCCTCGTCGGAAAAAAACAAAAACAAAGAAACTCCAGCCTTAAGACGCTAGTCGAGCCTTATCAATGAAAGGGAAAGAGTTAAGCAAAACGTTTTATTTACAAATAACGAATACAAATAATCATATCATAAGACAAACTGCGTGTAAAAAATAGTGAAATACGAAATGAAAAGTTCCCAGATTCCAATATATTGTTTTTTATATTAATTTGGTTTGTCTTTTAAATTGCACTGCTAAGGAACCTTCAATCTAAGTTGTTCATACATTACATAATTACACCGTTGTTTTGTATATGTTATGACATAAAACCTTTTAATCTGAATCTTTAATAACCAAAACTTTGTTTTATCATGTTGTGTGTTATTTTCATGGGTTTCTTTTGTTCACATACAATTACCCGGAAAATGCTAACTGTGATCCAAACACATTCAGCATCAGCTCTAATGAAACTGCAAAAGGAACACTTAAAGGTTTAAAATCCGTGTATCTACCGTCCAATTGTTTTTCTTTATTAAACACGTAAACTGAAGAGCGTCTGAGAGGCCTTTTTACTTTTAGCTTTTTACCTTACTAAATGGTCAAATGGTCCTTGGAGCGAGGGGCGGGGCGAAATTAACGGAAGTGATTTCAAAACAAAGGCACTCGTTTGCTAAAATCACACTTTAAATCACTATAGTATCCTGCTGAAGGACCGGTATAAACACGGGGAATTTAGCGATCACAACGAAAACGGCCAAGACACATATTGAGCCCAGAAAATGGATGTTACTCAGGGCTGTAAATATAATAAGCCTCTGTCTAAAATGGACAACATTGTTAGGAGATTTAAACTATACAGCGATTCTGCACTGCGGTCAACTCAGCCGCCTCTCGCGTTTGTTTTTTCAAATCAGCTGCTCTTCATTATTCCTGCTATATTTGACGAGTGATACAAATATGTTTTACCACAAGTTCTTAAGAAAACGGACACTGTTGGACTCGGTTCGAGTTTGACTTCTACCAGAAATAAAAGGAAGTACTTTTGCTGTGTACTTTGTGAGTAATCCTCTGTCAGAGTCCCCTCCATAGTAGGCTACATAATGCATGTTTTTCTGCTATCTTTGATGAATGATACAAAAATAATTTTACCATAAGTTCTTAATGAGATTGATACTGTTTAACTTTGTATTAGTTAGCCTACTACTTACAATACATTAAAGTACTTTTACTGTGTATTTTTGGAGAAATACTCTGTCAGAGTCCCCTGCTGAGAACAAAATCAAGCCACTTCTGCTAAATTTGAAGAGGGAATTATTTGTTGTCATTAGTTCTTCGTGAGATTGATCCTGTTGGACTCAGTACTAGTGAAACTACCCCCGCAAGTACTATGAAGTACTTACTGTGTACTTTTCCAGTAATCCTCTGTCAATGTCCCCTCCTGAGCTGCTATTTTGAATAAACGTTACAAAAAAAAAAAAAACTTTCTTCATGAGACTTATATTGTTGGACTGAGTATTTTTAAGAGGATGGTAGACTTGATAGCCTATCAGCAATATTTCCAGTCAGTACTCCGGCAGCAGCATTTTTACCCCTTGGAAAGTCTAGAGTCTGGCCTGCACACTGACACGCTTTATCACTCTTGTTGGCCCCTTATGAAGCTGCTGTCTTTTAAAATATTATTATTTCTCTACTCCTAGTTCATTCCTCGCAGATTCTTCCATCAGTCCCACATGTCAGTCAGTAGAGCTTTGAAAAATTTGTCCAATTCAACAAAAAAAAATGTTTGTGAGTAGACCAGAGCTAAATTATAGATTGTTTGATTGTGTAATTACAAGGTGAGAGAAAATAAATCCACATCCTCCTATGAAACATATTTTATACTTACTTACTTGCATTTCTAAATGATATCTTCCCCAGCCTCAAGGAAATACAATAAAATAAATGGATTCATAATTTTTAAAAATTGATACAAATGTATAAATTAATAATGTTGTGTGCAAACATTTCAAATTTAAATATAAATTGAAAAATAAGTTTACTTTTGAAATTATTTCTCACAAAAACCTTTCTAAATTATAGTAAACTATTAAAAAAGTGTTGGTCAATATACGTTTTTCTGCCTAAAATAGTTTCAATTGAACGTAAACTATATCAAACGCCACATGCATGGCGATTAACCAATTTTTGCCCGCTATTTAAATTGACTTTGGTTAGTTAATACAAATATTGATATTATATATATATATATATATATATATATATATATATATATATATATATACATGATAGTACATACATAATATACAGGACTGTCTCAGAAAATTAGAATATTGTGATAAAGTTCTTTATTTTCTGTAATGCAATTAAAAAAACAAAAATGTCATACATTCTGGATTCATTACAAATCAACTGAAATATTGCAAGCCTTTTATTATTTTAATATTGCTGATTATGGCATACAGCTTAAGAAAACTCATATCCTATCTCTAAATATTAGAATATCATGAAAAAGTATACTAGTAGGGTGTTCAACGAATCACTTGAATCGTCTAATTAACTCGAAACACCTGCAAGGGTTTCCTGAGCCTTGAAAAACACTCAGCTTGGTTCAGTAAAGTAAATCACAAGTATGGGGAAGACTGCTGATCTGACTGCTGTCCAGAGGACCGTCATTGACACCCTCCATCAGGAGGGTAAGACACAAAAAGAAATTTCTCAAAGAGCAAGCTGTTCACAGAGTGCAGTTTCAAAGCACATCCACAAAAAGTCTGTTGGAAGGGGGAAATGTGGCAGGAAACGCTGCACAACCAAGAGAGATGACCGCAGCCTTAACAGCATTGTGAAGAAGAGTCGCTTCCAGAATTTGGGGGAGCTTCAAAGACAGTGGACTGAAGCTGGAGTCCAGGTATCAAAAGTCACTGTTCACAGACGTGTCCGGGAAATGGGCTACAATAGCCGTATTCCCATGGTCAAGCCACTTCTGAACTCAAGACAACGGAAGAGGCGTCTGACTTGGGCTAAGGAAAAGAAGCACTGGACAGTTGCACAGTGGTCCAAAGTCCTCTTTTCAGACGAAAGCAAGTTTTGTATTTCATTTGGAAGTCAAGGCGCCAGAGTCTGGAGAAAGGCTGGAGAGGAGCAAAATCCAAGTTGCTTGAAATCCAGTGTGAAGTTCCCGCAGTCAGCGATGGTTTGGGGAGCCATGTCAGCTGCTGGTGTTGGTCCACTGTGTTTCATCAAGCCCAGAGTAAATGCAGCTGTGTACCAAGAGATTTTAGAGCACTACATGCTTCCGTCTGCTGAAAAGCTCTATGGAGATGAGGAATTCATTTTCCAGCATGATCTGGCACCTGCCCACAGTGCCAAAACCACCAGTAACTGGTGTACTGACCATGGCATTACTGTCCTCGATTGGCCTGCAAATTCCCCTGACCTGAACCCCATAGAGAATATGTGGGGTATTGTGAAGAAGAAGCTGAAAGACACCAGACCCAACAATGCTAATGAGCTAAAGGCCGCTATTGAAGCATCCTGGGCATCCATAACACCTCAGCAATGCAACAGGCTGATTGCCTCCATGCCACGCCGCATTGATGCAGTAATCCGTGCAAAAGGATTCCCAACCAAGTACTGAGTGCATTAATGGACATTTTCAAATGTTTGATTGTGTTTTGCTGTTATAAATCTTTTTTTTTTACTTGGTCTGAGGAACTATTCTAATTTTTTGAGATAGGATTTTTGAGTTTTCTTAAGCTGTATGCCATAATCAGCAATATTAAAATAATAAAAGGCTTGCAATATTTCAGTTGATTTGTAATGAATCCAGAATGTATGACATTTTTGTTTTTTTAATTGCATTACAGAAAATAAAGAACTTTATCACAATATTCTAATTTTCTGAGACAGTCCTGTATAATTGATGCAGTTTTTCTGAGCACTTTTTTTGCCACATGCATGGCGATTAACCCATTTTTGCCCGCTATTTAAATTGACTTTGGTTAGTTAATACAAATATTGATATTATATATATATATATATATATATATATATATATACATGATAGTACATACATAATATATAATTGATGCAGTCTTTCTGAGCACTTTTTTTTTTTTAATGAGACTTATATTGTTGGACTGAGTAGAAGAATATTTTACATTTTCTGCACAGAGAGTGCCCGCAGTTGAAAAGATGTTTGAAAGGATAAATTCTTCATGGGCTTCAATGGCTCTAGTAAAGGGTTTTTATGGTTGCTTGTATTATCCTAAGATAGTGGTTTGTTTAAATAACTACTGACATTTTAATAAATATTGCAAAAAAGGGCTCCAAAAAAGGCACATATATAACTTGGCCGGCTTAGCCAGTGTGTAATTCTTCAAGCACCACAAGATTCATATCTTATAAAGTACAATTCTGGGCCATTGATTGTGTCATTTCTCCAAACACATACAGTAAAAATGCCTGTTTTGAAGCCTTCAAATGGTTCAGGAAAAGGACTTTACATTGTATTATACTTAAAGACAGGGCTATTCAGTTAAGAGAAGAGAAAAAGGAAAGCAAATTGTTTTAATGGGTGATGTAACATTAATGACAGACATAATATGAGGTCCTTGGCACTCTAGAGGGGTCATTTTGTGATAATGGGGCATCACCCTTACAGCATCAGGACAATATCATATGGAGTCAGACACTGGAAGTGTGCTGGAGGCGTTGACTGGGACTGATGATTGATGAGACTGAAGAATCTGTGACAAACTAGCAGCTGAGAAATAATCATATATTAAAAGACAGTAACATCATAAGAGGCCAACAAGAGTGACAGAGTGTGTCAGTGTGCAGTCTACCATCCTCTTAAAATACTCTGTCCAACAATATCAGTCTCATGAAGAAAGGTTTTTTAACGCTTATTCAAAATAGCAGAGAAACATGCATTCTTGTTCTCAGGAGGGGACATTGACAGAGGAGTACTGGAAAAGTATGCATTAAGTACTTCATAGTAGTTGTGGGGGTAGTTTCAGTAGTACTGAGTCCAACAGGATCGATCTCACGAAGAACTAATGGCAACAAAAAGGAATTCCCTCATCAAACTTAGCAGAAGTGGCTTGATTTTGTTCTCAGCAGGGGACTTTGACGGAGAATTTTTCAAAAAATACACAGTAAAAGTACTTCAATGTATTGTAAGTATAGGTTAACTAATACAAAGTCAAACAGTATCAATTTCATTAAGAACTAATGCTGAAATTATATTTTCATCATTCATCAAATTTTCATCATTCATCAAATATAGCAGAAAAACATGCATTACGTACTAAGGAGGGGACTTTGAAAGAGGATTACTCACAAGTACACAGCAAAAGTAGGCTACTTCATTTTATTTCTGGTAGAAGTCAAACTAAAACCGAGTCCAACAGTGTCAGTTTTCTTAAGAACTTGTGGTAAAACATATTTGTATCATTCGTCAAATATAAGGAACAATGAAGAGCAGCTGATTTGAAAAAACAAACGCGAGGGACGGCTGAGTTGACCGCAGTGCAGAATCGCTGTATAGTTTAAATATCCTAACAATGTTGTCCATTTTAGACAGAGGCTTATTATATTTACAGCCCTTAATAACATCCATTTTCTGGGCTCAATGTGTGTCTTGGTCGTTTTCGTTGTGATTGCTAAATTCACCTTGTTTCCCTTTGTTTATAATATTATCACCGCTTTTGTTTTGAAATCACTTCCGTGAGTTTCACCCCGCCCCTCGCTCCAATGACCATTAGACCATTTAGTAAGGTAAAAAGCAAAAAGCAAAAAGGCCTCTCAAACGCTCTTCCCTTTACGTGTTTAATAAAGAAAAACAATTGGACGGTAGATACACGGATTGTTTAAAATATGATTTATTTCAGTATATTAAATGTTAGTACATAACTAAACTCTTTCAGAAAACTCCTACTTACATCAAATAAAGTGCAACAGAAAATAGTCCATCATGGACTGTGGAGGCTACTAAGGATACACACTATAAAGTCAACATCATAAAGTACATTATCATCCATCTTTACAACGCAAGATATATGATTTGTGCGTGTTTACATTTTATCTGTTTTCTGCCGACACGATCTTAAGGCTGCAAGGCTTCACTGTTTGTTTGTAACTCACATGAATATCTTAAAGCTAAAAAAAATGTCTTTATTGCACAGGAGGACTTTATCCTTTTCATGTAACACATATTTGCGTGCAGTGTACATATCTATCTGTACAGGTAGTCTGCCTGTATGTTGGCTGCTATCTCCGCCTCCCAGCGGTCTCCATTGTTGAGCAGCTTCTCTTTGTTGTACAGCAGCTCCTCATGAGTCTCTGTGGAGAACTCAAAGTTTGGACCCTGAGGGAATGATTGATGAAAAAAACATGTTAAATGTGAAACAGATAAGGATCTTATTTTCCAAAATGATTCCCTTAAACAATGGTCTAAAATCCTATTAATTAGATACTTTGCAAGTGACTAAATACAGTTTTACTTCACATTGGTTCCACCCTTTTCAGTAAACAGGATAAGCTGCATATTTTTACCTCAACAATGGCATCAACAGGGCAGGCTTCCTGGCAGAAGCCGCAGTAGATACATTTGGTCATATCAATGTCATAGCGTGTAGTTCTCCTGCTACCATCCGCTCGAGTCTCAGCTTCAATGGTAATGGCCTGTGTTCCGTATATGGAGAGAAGGAAAGAGACAAAACGTAGGTCAAACAGTCAACGGGCACCATGGCGACCATTTTTTATATTTAATTAGTATGGCTGACTAGTAGCAAGAACAATTTCACTATAGTGGAAGGGTTAGATAAAATAAGCTATTATAGACATGTTGGCTTGGAATTCTAACTAGTCAGCAAACAATAATTGATATCTACCATCGCTATTACCGCTGTTGATAAAGGTCTTTCCATGTAGACAAATATTTTTAAATTGACACAGCAAAAGCAGCAGGTATTGTGATATTAATTGAGCATGGGCCTTGAGAATACATGTGCTAAGTCTGTAGAAATCAAATCACACCATTAACAGAATGCAGGATGTGCTATGATGAGAATAGTGTGTAGCATTCAAGTACTTGATGGGTCCTCTTCAACAATATAAATATAGCCAAACAAGGATTTTAAGTTTTTTTCATTACAGTAAACTAAAAAGGTTTTTATAAGGAAAGAAAATTCAGCCCAAAAATATCCAAATGCTTACAAAACATAGATTACTTCAGGAGGGGATTTCCCTAAATGTGCCTTCACGTATCCCATATTTGTTGAGCTGCTGCTGCTTGTGGACACTGATAGATTATGTATCCCCTAACAGAGAGTGAATACTAAAAAGAAGCAAGAAAACACCAAATAGCTGCTAATAAGGAATGATAGTCCCTATAATAATGCTTTCTTTCTTTTAGCAGGTCCTGAGTGTGCTGGTGCTCACCTGAGCAGGGCAGACAGCCTCACACAACTTGCAGGCGATGCAGCGCTCCTCTCCATTGGGGTAGCGGCGGAGGGCGTGCTCTCCACGGAAGCGGGGGGACAGAGGGCCCTTCTCAAACGGGTAGTTGATGGTGGCAGGTTCACGGAACAGGTAACTCATGGTCATCCCCAAACCTGCAAGAAGGTGAGGGTTATGACTCCCTTAACTATTATTGTTGCCAAAGCACTTCTATGTTTCTTGATATATTCTGACTTCCCTACCCTGTCTGTGGCACAAAGCACTAAGCTCATTCCTTCATATGTTGCGCCATTTTTTAAAAAGGAGCTAGGGGCTACGCATTTTAACAATTGTACTCAAACTGAAGGAAACGTGCATGTATTAGAGACTTTTATGTTAAATGTATGTGGTATTTTATTAAGTTTTTTAATGTTGGAGTATTATTCATCATAGCAGTCCAGGTATTAATTGTTGCTACCAATTAACATGGACTTCTCCTTAACCCTCTTTACATTGATATAAAGACTGACTTCGATTTTACTGTGTTATTATTGACATTTAGTAGTTTTGCGATTTGATTGTCTCTCTCATAAAATCAAATCAAATATAACAACTATTTTCAGTCTTAAAGGTGACCTCTCATGCAAAATGCACTTTTGTACGTCTTTTATACATGAATATGTGTCTCCGGTGTTCCAGGGAACTCACCAAGTGTCAGAAAACACGACCCTCTCTATTTTCCTCCATACCCAAATCTCTTAAAAAGGGGCTGCAACGGATCTGATAAAGACTGATCCAGATTTGAACACTTCTATGACGTCACAGAAGTGGCGCTACGGCTATTGGGCCAACTCCACCTATCAGGAGGAGACAGACACGGACATTGCCGTTCGAAAGCGCTGGAGACGCTGTAGTACATATGCCAGGCCTGTAGATGGTGCTGTTCTCACAGAATCAGCCCATGCAAAGACAGTGTTAAATTGAGCGAAATGAGGAATGGCTAAAATGCATGATCTGTTTGGTATTTTGAAAAATAAAAAGTATAAATATGCCTTATGTAGGTATGGTCCTACACTATACGGTATTATTCAAATATAGCATGATAGGTCCACTTTAAATTAATACATATTGTGTATGTTGAACTGACTTATGCTAGACTGTGCTGTGCAACAATTAATACAATTGTTGGACTCATTTATGTATTTTGATACATTTGTTGAGAACCATAACCTGTATCAGGCAATTAATGGTTGGTTGACACTAAGGGTGGCGCCATATACCAGTATTGATGATTTGAACCTTTATATATTAAAAACTACACATATGATAATATTGTGTAAATATACCAGACTCTCTCTCCACCTTTCTATTTTGAGTGTATTTATTATTTTTGCTAAAAAAGAGAAAAAACAGACAATAAACAAAGTTAAAGATGACAACTGATAACATTGTTTTTTGTTCTTTAATTTTTCTGAAGACATCACATAACCTCATAATCGGGAATTATTTAGTCAATGATTATTAATGCAGGGAAAATCTGATAATGTGACAGCACTTCTTCAATAAGAAAAATGTAGAATAACATTAAGTCTTCAACCAAATGCACTACATTGATTTCATAGCAATCCCAGTACCTCTAAAGAGTTCTGTCCACAGGAGGGTGGTGGCGGCCCGGTCAGTGATGGACTTCATGTCTGTTGGCAGTTCCTGAGCATTTACGAACTCTACAAGGAGAATAAATGGAGACAGAATGGTTGGATAATTTCAAATATCAGTCACAAATGGTTATTCTGCCACATTTGAGCTTATGATTTGTAGCAATACTTACTGTAGCCCTCTCTCAGCACACTGAGACTGAATTGGCGAATGGCACCAGGCCCATATCCAAAGGTGCCTGGAGATAAATACAAATGTGATAAAATGATGTTGATGATGCCAAATGTTATGTTATTGTTTCATTGATACCTGGTTCAGTATAGTACCTGGCTTAGAGCAACATTGGAAAAGACGCAGACTCTGAGCAGTAGACATCTGAGAAGAGAAGACTGAGGAAAGAATATTGAAATATTTTTGAACAGGAGGAACTAAACATGTTGTAGACCTCCATTAATGCAACCCAGACAAAAGCTCCCCTCTGAAACAAGGGAGGAGTGAGTGAAGGAGACTGGATGCTGACTGAGAACATTCAACTTTTATTATTTTTATTAAACAAAATAACTTATAACAGTTTGAGTACAAAGGGGATAGTGAACAAATAGAACAAAAAACGTGGCATTGTCAAACTATAGACAACAATTTTATAAAACACAAGTATTCAGTGTCTTGAGAACGTTGTTGTAGGTTGAATTGAATAGTAATATCTCAGAAAAACCGTCATATGAGTGATTACCTTGTTGACATTTTTTTTTTCTTAGCCCTGGGGTTGTTTTGTTACAAAATGGGTTAGACACTGACTGTATAGAAAAAATCTAGTGGTTTCTTACAAAACAAATAATTGATTTAGCCAGAAATATAATTCTAATCATATGTAATTAAAATATGTATGAGTCTCTCTTCAAGACTCTTTTCTTAACCAAATGCCCATTCAAATGTAAAGTTAATGTTCCACATGTAGCTCGTGGAAAGTGCATACTCTAATCTGGCTCCCCAAATCCCTGCTGTTATGTAAACGATGTGCCACATTCATGGGAGTCCGGCATAATCGGAAGAATAGGAACTAATTTACTCCATACGATTTAATTTGGAGCATTTGAAGAAACAATTAAAAAATGGTTACACATATTGCTAAATCAGCGATCAGGCAATATACAAGGTAAAAGTAGCATCAATTACAATGTAATGTAATATATTGGTAAGCGTTTGTTCACATGTGAAATTAAATTAAAGAACTGTACACGTGAATCCCCCCACACTTGTCTACTATCTATCAGTTTTGCGACTGCTTTGAATGCATTTAGGCAAACGTTTGACGTAAAAGCTCTATTTAAACCGCGTGTATGGTATTTACGATACTACATGAACGCCTCATTACAAAGTAAAATAACGTTAGCAAAAATGCTTAACAGGTCGATGCAGTTTAATTTATTACGTTTTTGTAATTTACTTCCACCGATTCTAGCGTTACATGTTGGTTAGCCTAGCAATTATTGATCCCTGATTTGAAATTACACTGAAATTACGTCGTCCCCCAACTCCAATGTCATAGCCTAATATCTACTCAATTTAGCAGGTACTTAACATTGTCTCTATCCCGAAAGCCTTATTGTCGACTGTTACCAGTCCACACGTATAATAGCCTACTAACCTTTTGCTCAGGGACGTTTTAGTTGAACAACCAGTGGGCAACAGCAGACAGACAGCGGTCCCTGAACTGCGCAAGTGTAGTGTATTAAAGCTACATTCAAGTGCTCCTCGTTAGATTCCCATACTCGATTAGTAGGCCTACTCTTGGTAAATGTTATAATACATTTGAACACGATTAATTGCAGAATTCCCTTATACAGTATGTGAGCAGCATATTGTACAGTAAAGATGGCACATTTTAAATCATATAATAATATGAGCGTATTTATCACTCTGATGTCATGTTTGAATAATCATATTTGTCAAACTAAATTTAACTTCCTTAAATGTCATTTTAACAAATAATGTATTCCATATACAGCCAATTTTAGTGCTTTAATAGCCAAAGGGGAAGTTGTTTAGGGGCATCATGGAATAGTCATTCAGAGAGAGAGGCATAGAGAGAGTGACAGAGAGAGAGAGAGAGAGAGAAAGAGAGAGAGACAGACAGACAGACAGAGAGAGAGACAGACAGAGAGAGAGAGTAAGAGAGAGACAGAGCGAGACAGAGAGAGAGAGAGAGAGACAGAGAGCGAGCGAGAGGGACAGAGAGAGAGAGAGAGGAAGTTTTTCCTTCCTTGTCACTGGAAGATCTCACACTTCACCTCTTCTACCGAGTGATAAACATGACCGAAATACAAAAGGTAAGTACTTTAAAATGCATATTCGGATACTCAACAACAGTCCTTGGGTGTTGGTTACGTTTTTGTGTAGAAACAAGGAAGTAGACCTAAACTGCTCCACGCTGATGCTAAAGAAAACGCCATAAACAAGTCATAAGCGTGGCTTGAAAGGAAGGGATGTTGTAAAGCTTGTAAAATGTTCTTAAGTGTAGCAAGAAGGCACGTTCTTCGAAGAATAACAACCTGGACAAACCCTATCCAGAGCAGAGATTTTGTGCTGAACGTCTTTGATACATCCACATGTAGGAGACAGTTTAAAACCACTTCAGCTTCACATAGTCATGATGACTACATAAGGTCAGATGAATTATGAGATATTTCTTTCTTCAGTAAGATGCTGAGTCCAAAGAGTCAAAAGAACGTCAGTGAAGAGGACAGCTCTGGATCTGATGCAGGGTCAGAGGTCGGCCCTGAACCTGAGACTGACCGCTTTGGCTTCATTCTGACTAATGGATCCACAGCTGGGTGAGCACTTCCACATTTGTGCTGTATACTAGTTCTCTGTTTTAATTCTCTTATCAGGAATACTTGTTGTACATTCAAAACAAGTTGTTCCCCTGGATGCTGAGAAACTATCCCTTAAGTATATCGTAGGATAATTAGTTTAAGAGATCGTGGGATGTATGCTGAAGAGATTTTCACAAACTAAGTAATCTTCTTACAAAGCAAGCATCTGACAACCAGCATTTTAATCCAACACTTTCATACGACAGAAGTGGCTCTGCATCTAAGACACATCCAACTGGGCTAACAAAATAGTGCTCCAATAAGTGAAATGCTCAAGTTCAAGCACTATACAACAAGAAAGGGAGATCATTAGTTTATAAAAAAAAAAAGACCTGCTAGATATTGGCTATATTAAAAAGTTAAATGTCCTCTAAAAATTCATCAAGTCTAATATTTAAATGGGACTGTTCCAATCCTATTATTCCATAATTGTTCTAGTGCATTATGGCTTAAGGGAGCACCACCAAATATCTGTATGCGGACTTTGGAATCAGTTGAAGCAGCTATGAGAATCTAATGAGCTTTAAAATCAAGGTAAACATTTGAAATGACATTTGATGTTTAGTTGTGGACAGTTTGTTATAAGTAGGGTACATCAGAAATGTTCTGCTAATACATTTGTATACAGAAAGTAACATTTGAAGTTTATATAGAGCATAAATGAGGGACAGCCACATGAAAGGTGCAACCAGTGCATAAAACCTAGATGTAAATATTTAGTGGTCATTTTTACATGCTCACCTACAAAAATACTACTCTTTTTGCAGGAGCATGTTAGACTTTAATTGGTGAGGAAAAGGATTAATTTTGATGACTGACTTTAAAAACCAGCTATCAGCCAGTTTGACGTGCAGGAAGTCCTAATCTCCAGTTGTCAGAGTTAAACACAATTGAACATCAGAAAGGTAGAAAAAGACCTAATCTTACTTACAGGGGGGCTACAATAATGCTGATAATTATAGTTCTGTATAAAGGTGTAAAATCCACGTATGAAAGAGTTCATACCATAAAAAGTAAACATGAAGTATAGTGAAAAATGTTTTATATTTCAGATTCATTTAATTAAGAATACATTAAACAATGAAACTTCACTTCTTGGCAGTGGACCAGATGAAGAATTTAGCTTCAGGATCAGTAAAGCTGAACAAACTGCTACCTGCCGACTTGACGCTTTCCCCATTCATAACATCCTGACCTGTTGCCATGGAGACATCACACTGCTACCGTGTGGTTTTCCTGTTTCCTGTCTTGTTTTTTTGGTGCACAGTCTCTCTATAATGACAACACAAAAAGGTGCATGCAGTAGCAGCTCTGCACTCTGACTTAAAGGCCTGCAGTTTAAGGAGAGCCTTAGTGCTGTCCAGTCACTGAATGAGACACATAGGCTCTAGGTCTTATGGTGAATAGTAAGTGTTTGGAAATATTTTTCAAAGTTGCAAACAAACTTCTGCACACTGCAAAAAATATATAAAAAAGTATTTATTATGAGAGTTTATATTTATGTATTGATGCACATGTGTTATGTGCCATGTGAATATTTCCATACAGGTTGCTGCAGTTTTTGGGCATGTGCCTTAATCAAAATGCTGTTTAGCCTTTTGGACTTTAAGCATTCATCTGATAAGACATCACGTATTCTTTCTGAGCATTTAGGAGCACATTAAGGATTGTTAATATTTACTGGCTTGATGTATGATGCTGGTGACTGTTATTAAAGTAAACTAATGTTTGGTATGTATGCGTTCTTATTGCATGTGGTGAATGTAATGTGTGTTTGGTTGCAGAGCCACTCCCTATTTAAAATAGCTTCTCATTGTCACAAACCGTTTGCATGATGAAAGGCTATTTTTGAAACATCACAGCTAAATCTATCTGTGAAAATAAGATAGTGTGCAAAACAATGCCCTTGTCTTATTAAATAGATGTTTGAAGTATTGCTCCTTCCTGATGTTGAAAACACTTACTGGGTGTGTTATTTTATACACTGTTTTGTGTCAGGACTGTGGGCCCACCCCCTGAGTTGGTCCGGCAGAGGGAGACCAAGTGGATAAATATTATCAGCCAATGGGATCGCATCTTGTTGAAGAAGACCAGTAAGGTGTGTCTTTTCTAAGAGCCATTGTTCATGTTATTAGTCACACCAGTCCTTTTCCTGCTATGATTGAAAATGTGTTGCACATTTACCCTGATCAAAAATGATTGTAGTAACTGGTTTTTGCTGTTCGTGTGTCTGTTACCACCGTCCCTGCAGGTCAAAGTGCAGTGTCAGAAAGGCATCCCAGCCTCACTCAGAGCTAAGTGCTGGCCTCTGTTGTGTGGAGCCACTGACAAGATGAAACAAACCAAAAACCTCTACCAGGCAGGAACATTAAACACCCTCACAAGGGTTAATGAGTTTGCCATTTGAAGTGGAAACATATGTTTGAATTAAACCCTCCATGTCTCTGTGGCAGACCCTGGACTCGCAGCTGGCTCTGCAGAGCTGGGTGGATGTGATCGAGAGAGACCTGGACCGACAGTTCCCTTTCCATGAAATGTTCCTCTCCAAGGATGGACACGGGTAAGAAACATTCCCACTTCTAATTGTTTCTGTTGACAAGCATTTCACTTCTGAAAATCCATATTTTTCAATCAGCCTTAGCTGTTACCACTTCATATTTAAAGTCCTTCCTTGTTGGTCTTTCTGTTGCACAAAGTTAAGAAATGAGATAGTGATGTTGACCTGTCTACATTTTTACTTTGTCAATTTATCTAAACAACATAATGATGAGATTAACATTTTGTTTACCGTTGATTGTTTGTGTGGCTGATTGCTGTGGTGTGTTTGTGTGTAGGCAGCGTGGTTTGTTCCGGGTGTTGAAAGCCTACACTCAGCACAAACCAGAAGAGGGTTACTGCCAGGCTCAGGGGCCTGTGGCTGCGGTGCTGCTGATGAACATGCCTGCTGAGGTAACAGTCAATAACACACACAGTATACCCTTATGTCCATAGAACTTGTACATGCATCTTAAAAAACAGGAATTATTTTTTGTGGACAGCTAAAGCCCTTCTCAGGAATTGAGTCTGTACTAATTTAAGTTTGATCGTTTTAACATACTAGCTTTTTAGCATTCTGTCCCACACAGAGATGCTTGACAAAATGATGTATACTTTATTAAAGATTGTGATTTGATGTTGACTTATTATGATTTTATATTCCATTTCACCTGATGTGATCCCTGCAGGAGGCCTTCTGGTGTCTGGTGCAGATCAGTGATCAGTACCTGCCTGGATATTACAGCCCTCTGCTGGTGAGGTCCTGCACACATGCATACAGTACATATTACATAATGTCCCTGGCACTGCACTTATGTATGTCACACACAACATATTACTCTACTGTAACGTTCTGTAGATAGTTTTTCAAGAAAACATCCACTTATCATGAAATTACTAACAGGTATTACTCAGATCTGTATTCCTGAACGGTCTAAATGTGCACCTTTGTAGGAGGGAGTCCTGTTTGATGCGGCCATGCTGACCTGGGTGTTGAAGAGGACGTGTCCAGCTGCTCACAAACACCTGCAGTACCACGGGGTGGAGCCCCTCATGTTCGCCACGGACTGGCTGATGTGTCTCTTTACACGTCACCTGCCCTTCAACACACTGCTCCGAGTCTGGGACCTTTTCTTCTGCCATGGTACGTCCTCCACATAGGCTGCTATGGGTCAAAACAACTCAAATGATGTCCTGAAAGTAAGGCAATGTTAACAAAATAGTAATATCTTAGACACAATAATCATCATATTATTTTTTATGGTACATTTCAATGTGTCTCAATTGTTTTTCAATAAAGGATCTCCAACAAGATTAGCGACTGGTACCATCAAACGTTTGTCTCCTCAGATAATTGGACAGAGCCTGTTTTTCTATGTTTCTGTTGTCTTAGTTATGTAAAAAAACAACACAAAAGAAATGTCATCCTAAAGATATTAAACATGTATTACTGTTTACCTCATCTCAACATAGAATATCCATAAAACAATGCAACTTACACTAATGCAATTAGCTGCAAGTAACACTTCACACATCAAGTGAAATGGGTGTGATTTAAAGAGTGATATGTGAAATGATCCTACCTATTTCTGGTATTATTACAATTCATTTATTATTTCTTTTCGGATTTGTCATCTGTTATGTAGTTAATCTATGTACCTAGATGTGTTTATTTTGTTATGTATGCTTTGTGAATATTTTCTTAAAATATAAAAAAAAAAGATTTTTAAAATGATAAAGTGTGGAGTAAATATTTACAGCATATGTTGTGATAAACTCCTCCCTCTCCTCTCTTCTGAGCAGGGGTGCGGGTGCTGCTCCAGGTGGCGGTGGTCCTGGTGCGGCGGGTGCTGGGCCGGGCCGAGCAGAGGAAGCAGTGCCCGGGTCAGATGGAGACCCTGGAGAGGCTGAGGGGCGTCAGGGAGGAGGTCCAGGAGGAAGATGATCCTTTCATTGCAGAGGTAAGTCACCTGAACTAAACACCTGTGAAGAATGTTGGTGTTAGAAAGTATCAATATCCACACAAAATGACGCAATATCTTATTGAACATTTCAAAAATAAACATAAAAGTGAGACCAGTGTTTTCTTTACTTCCTCAGGTGTGCTCGGTGCAGATCTCAGCAAGAGATCTGGAGAAGCAGACGGAGAAGGAGTTGAAAAAGTGGAGGACTGACAGACCCTCATCCACTTTTGACCCCAGAGGTCGCTGCCAGGGATACAGGATGGCGTGGGCGAGTGGTCGACTGAACGAGGAAGAGCGGGACATGAAAGAGAGAGCGAAAGGAAACCTGTCCGTCCCTCTTGCTCGCTCTGCCTCCACTCTCTCGCTCTCTCCCGCCCTCCTTAGCAAGAGGTGGGGTAGAGGGGCAAAGACGAACACACGTGAATGGGAAAGTGGGGGCAAAGTTGTGAGGCATCTCTCAATGGGAGCAAAGGAGGACTGCAGGAGCTGGGCTGAGCTCAAATTCAAAAAGGTGCAGGGCGTACAGGAAGAGGAGGACACGGTGTTCGAGGAACCAAACAAACTGACAGGAAGTACTGAACAGAAAAAACTCCCGGAAGAGCCTGAAAAGATAGAAATCAGAAACATGCCAACAGAGCATGTAGAAGAAACAGTCATAAAAGAACAAGTGGAAATCGCTGAAAAGGAGGAAACAGAAATCAAAGAGACAGAGGAGAGTGAAATGTTTTCTGAACAGATGGAAGAAACAACAGTGGAAACAGATCAAACCAAAGATCAGACTGTTGAAGATATTCTTCATCCAGCTGAACAGAAACAGGGAGAGGAGCTGGACTCTGACAGCCAATCACAAGTCCTGGAGCAGCAGAGTCATGAAAGCAAGCAGCTCGAAATTGAGGTGAAGGAAACAAATGACGAGACAGAAAAACCAGTGGAAGAAATCGAACATACAGAGGGAAATCTGACTGAGATACAGAAAGATGCTGATGAAGATACAATCACAGAGGAAGAGACACAAGGAAGTCTGTACCCAGGCGAGGAACAGATGATTCAGGCTGACGTGAAACCACAGGAGAGCACAGAATCTGAGCGCCAGATGCAGGAGGACACAGAGATAAAGAGTGAAGATGAAGCTTCAACAGTAGAGACAGTGACACAACAACAAGAAGTGATCACAGAGACAGACATCAGCTCACAGGGAGATGCACGTGAAGGGAAATACCATAACACCGAGTCATTAGTAGAGACACACAATGAAGAAGAGTCCCACACCCAAACAGAGACATACACTGAAGAACAGGCGCAGAGTCAAGAGGGAAATGCAGCCACACAGGGATTAGAGGCTGAAAAGGTACAAAACGATTCAGTACAACACATAGATTCAAAGACTGAAGCAGAAACAGTAATATCATGTTCCCCTGACTGCATTCAACCAACAGAAGGCACTGACGTGTTAGCTGAAACAGACACTGAGGAAGAAGTAGCCGGTGCAAACAAAATAGTGATGGAGTCAAGTGAAGGATTGGAGAAAGAGTGTGATGCAGAATGTACACAGGAGGAAGAGGAAAGCTGTTTGATGGCAAACTCAGAGGCGCAGGTTGACAATGATCTGACACAAGCAGGAGAAACACAAACAGAGACTACTGACTCTAAAGAACCTTTTGAGGCTGAGACTCTCCCCGTTGAGCCTGATTGGAAGTTGAGTCCAGAAGAAACGAGTCCCTCAGAGGAACCTGTACCTGAACAGCTAGAGATCCAGGTCGCTATAGGTCCCGTGGAGGAGGAAGGAAGTCCAGAAGAAACGAGTCCAGAAGAGGAACCTGAACAGCCAGAGATCCAGGTCGCTATGGGCAACGTGGAGGAGGAAGGAAGTCCAGAAGAAACTAGTCCCTCAGAGGAACCTGAACAGCCAGAGATCCAGGTCGCTATCGGCGACGTGGAGGAGGAAGGAAGTCCAGAAGAAACTAGTCCCTCAGAGGAACCTGAACAGCCAGAGATCCAGGTCGGCGTCGCTATAGGTGCCGTGGAGCAGGAAGGAAGTCCAGAATCTGTCCATGAAAACACTGTAGGAGAGGGCGACGTCTTCCTTTCGACTGAACCTATAGACTCTTCTAATATCAAGAGCATCTCACAAGTCCCCGATTCTCACCCCGTGAAAGAGCAGACTGAGCCGGGTAATAGTGGCGGGACAGAAGCCTCGGGGAATCGCAGCAGCAAGTCTTCTGGGGATTTGTGCGTCCGCAAGGCGTCGAGTTCTCGAGGTCCCAGGTTAGCCCGAAGGCTCTCTGAAGACCTCTTCATCATGCCAGAGAAAACAAGCCAATCAAAGCTTACTCCTCGTCAACCAGAAGCAAAAGACAGTGCTGCACACACAACCCAAAATACTCTGTCTGCAGCGACTGAGAGGGCAGTGGTACAGCCGCTGCCCGACCCCCCTAAACGCTTTGGTCTCTTCCGCAGACTGAGAGGAGAGCAGCCAAAAAAGGCACCCAAACTGCAAGTCCCCAAAATCTTGATCCAGGACTTCAGTGACGGAGCAGGGCTGGAGACACCTGTAGAGGAAGAAGAGGAGGGTCAACTGAGCTCCAGGGAGAGGAGGAGGAGGCGGAGGGAGCAAGAGAGAAGGGAGAAAGACGAGGAGAGGTCGAGGAAGAAGAGAGAGAAGGAGATGGCGAAGGAGAGAGAGCGAGAGAAGAGGAAAGGTTTCCAGGTGCAAAAAGAGAAAGAGAGTAGTGAGGTGACGCAACGTGCAAACACTGGATCACAGACTCATAGACATTCTGTTTCTTACGCTGAGTCTTACTTCTGACAAAACAAATCGTAACTGGATCTGGAGGCAAGATTTCTGAGTGCTTCAGAGATCCTCTTTCTTTGGAGATCATCTTTCTTATACTTGAACCTTTTGACATGTAAATAAATAATGTAAACATACTTCAAAAATATGATTCTTTTATTTAGAGGAGCTCTTTGTTGCACTTTGATCACAAACAGAACAGACATTGGATGAAAAAAACAAAACTGAGAAGTGCTTCATGTTCATTGTCACATAATCCTCTAATTTGAAGTCCACCATTAACGTTATAGTCCGTTAGTCTTTCCATATTTTTGCACAAAAGAAATCCAAGTAGAACTCTTGTACGGGTCAGAGGAAATGGCAAATAAAGGTTCATGGTTTCCATTTCGTTTCAAGCGCTGCAGGTGGTTTGTGGGTTAAATGAAAAGTCTGTCTCTTTCCTCTTCGTCTCTTTTCCATCGGTCCAGTGTGGCTCTATTGTTCGTCGTCCTCACTGTCACTGGCCAACACTTCTTGACCTGTCAGCGGCTGAGTGGTCATCTGAGAGGAGGGGGGAAGAACCGAGCCGAAGAACAAGGAACAGAACTACGAAAGGAAAAAAAGTGATGAATATTATTTATAAGTGAACTGTAATATAATGTGAGCTTCTGACAGTAAACAGGCTTTAAACAGCTTCTAGGAGTAGCATTTAAGCAATTTCAAAGTAGCTTAAAACATGTATTTCCAAATTATCTTAGTAAACAAAGACGTTAGGATACAAATTGTTCCAATAAATGTAATTTATGTTACAAAAAAACCCCAAGAAGTTGACAGAATTCCTTTGTATCCACAGCAATCAATGTATTTGGACACTGTTTATTTCAACCACTGTTTTGATCATGATATGATAAAGTATGACGGTGGGATCGTTTCATGTCAAAGACTTGTCCAGATAAAAACATCACATAATGTTGAAGAGCAAGTATTTTTAAGGAATATATTTGAAACTCATATTCTTAACCCTAAAAAAACATTTTAAATCAAGCACTTTCCAAACTCTTCATGACTTTGTAAGGACCCTGCTTATACATTTATCTACAGGCCATTTGATTGTGAGCCTAATAGTTAATGTATTCATTTGAAAACCAAACTATACCTTCTTGTTTGGGGGTCCGCTTGAATCGACTGCTTCTTCTTCTTCTTCCTCCTCCTCCTCTTCCTCACTGGGAAGCCTTGTCCTGTGATTGGCTGTGGCAGTCTGTTTTAAACTTGTGGAATTAGTTAACGGGGGTGAGGGTGGACGTGAAGCTGAGGGACCTGGCATTACACTGGTATCCATGGCGATGAGGTAGGAGTCCATGTCGTCATTCATGAAGTCATCAGGAGGCGGTGGAGGTGTGCACGCTCTGAGGAGACACAATGGAGGGAAATATGCCATGAATGAGGAAGTGAGAGGTACGCCTCTCCCTGGATTCATTCTGACATTCAGCACACTGAGATGCAAGGTCATAGTAGTCATGACTGAAGAGAGTATATCTTATGATCTTGTTACTGTATTGTGAAGATTAAGGTTTCACTTTTTATCCAATTGCTTCTTTAGACATTTAGAAAATCTAATGTTTTTATCTTGCATATAAGAACATGGGGGTTCTACAAGTTATGTCCCTCTTACCCAGGAAGAGAAATGTATGTAGCAGAAGAGGCTTTAAATTGCCAAGAAACATGAAAATGCCAATCAGTCCAGTGTGAGATTTCTATATCTCAAACTACGAGGCTGCTCCCTCTTTGACTATTTGTATACTAATTGGTAAATGTGGTCTTATTTGATAACCATTTATTGTAGGTTTCTGGTAGGATGAGTCATTTCTTTTATTTATTTTCATGCTGAATGACCTATTGTTAAGAAACTCATGGGCAGATCTTTGGTAAACCCAAGACCAACAAAAACGGTACTGTATGAGTATATTACTAAACTGTGCTGCATTAATGGCCAGGGAAACAAGTGTTAACATTCCTCTCACTCATGTCCAAATGCATTACACATGCTACATTGATGGCTCCTGTTTCTTGTTAGATTTCATCTTATTATACATTTTGAAGACAACATAGCTTTTTTCGGCATTTCATTGAGACTTTTATTAGACTCTACTATTTGTTGTCTGCAGATTTGAGTCAGCTGACTTTGATACCAAAGGCATCTCTTGAAAGAGTTGTTGTGGCATCTCTGCAGAGTAAATGCTGACAATTCCCCTCAGTCGTAAGAACCAAATGGCAACACAGTTGGATTTTTAATTAGCTCTGCCTTTGAAAATTGCAGTCTACTAAAAAGTTTTCACCACTGTTTTTTAAGCACTAATTTAGTTTCAGCATTACCGTTTAGTGTTGTTCTTACGTAGGTTGGAGTCATCAGAAAGCGTTGCCAGCACAAAATTCCCCTCCAGGACACTGTCTGTTACCGAAAGCACTACAGGGCTGACACACACAAAAAGCATTATTGTAAGTCCATTGGAGTTACACAAAGGATTAATGAACTATGTGTGCAAGTTTGTTTACCTGCCAGGTTCATCAAAGTACATAGAAATTGGGAGACCAGTCGACTCTGCAAACACTAACAAACCCTGGAGGAAAGATGAAAAAAAACTCACTTAGAAAATCTGGATTAAAAAACATCAATGCAATAAGTTTTTATTTTAAAAGAAAAAATAATCATATTTTTTATTCCTGGCGTATCCACATGGCTAAAGGAACCTATTGTAGTTTGCTTAGGATAGAAGAGTCAGCTAAATAAATGTAAGAATTGCCCTCTGCAACTTTTCCACTGTGAAAAATGAAGTAATATTCGCCCTTCTGACTAATTCTCTTATTCCGTTACTCCATCACTCCTCCATTTGTCTCACCCGTAACTCCTTTAGACAAAAGGTGACGCTGTTTTGAACTTGGACGGAAAAATGCTCAAACTCGTCTGAAGCCAGACACAGCTCCGTCAGCATGGCCTTGGACCGGTCTGGGAGGGAAACGGGCAAAAAGAGAAACATAAAGAAAGACAGGAGTTCATTGAAGCTGTAATGTTGCAGAGTTGAATGGCTCATAACAGACCACACACTGTAATACTGCTGTTCTGCCTGTCTACCACAGGAGGGCAGTACTGGCTTAAATATATTTGTTGCATTTAATTTATAGCAACCTTAAAGACACAATGACAGATTGGGGCTGTGGGTTAGTATACAATATCAAGCTATGTTTATTTTCTATCATTCTTGTATCATCTAAAGTGTTTTTTTATTGTAGTATTCACTGAAAACACCAATTGAAACTCGTACTCATCACTTCAAACATAAAGTACCTATGTAATGTTACAAAGAGAAGTATAAATAAACAGTGTGTTGTGACTTTGTAAAACAAAGTTGACGAGTTGTATTCAGTTATTTAAGTGATCTGTAACCTTTGGGTGAAAAAGTATTCACCTGTTTCGTCCTCCACATGGTTTTTGACCCACATTCGATCATCACTCACTGACACGGTCACTTCTTCCAGAGACGGGGGAAAGTGCACGACTGCGTCCACCAGCAGCCTGAGAGCAAGGGACGACAACGAGTGAGCAGTGGATCAGGAACAAAAAAGAAGAAGGGAGGCAAAGAAAGGTGCTATTGGTAGGGCTGGGTCAATGTAACCGTTTTCTAATGTGGTGAGTCAACATGTGTCTTAATGCAGGTTCTTCTTTGACAGCAACATTAGTTCACTTTATTGCGATATAACAAGGCAAGAGGAAATGTAAACATCACAAAGGGGCTCAAGGCATACGTAAACATGAAAATGTGATGTCTGTTATTTTGAATAAGAAAAAAAGGAGATTTGACAGACCTGGGATGGGATCTGAATACATTGGAGTAGCTGTCTTTATCGAACACTGCCTGTAAGCTTTCACTGTCTTGGAAAGACAGGTTATGTGTCTTCACGAGGCCTGCAGATAAAATACCAACACAAACACGTTAAGTACACAAGCACGTCGAATACTATCTGATGAATGCATGAGGTGCTATGCTGAGTAAAATATGTGTCAGTATAAATCAGATGTAATCCCTTTGGAATCGTCCACGTAGAACAATGTGAGTCACTGTAGTGGAAGCAGATACCGTGTTTGCAGTGCAGGGTGAAGGTGAGGAGGTTGTTCTGCTCGTCCAGCTCAATGTGACACTTTTCCACGGTCTTCTCCAACGTGGCAATAGACCTGAATACGGCCTGCACACTCTGACTCACACAGATGAACATAAGAAGGGGAAACACGTATATAAACAAGGGGACAGGATGCTTGCTTATGTTCATATGCACAGGAATATTCTGCTATTAACCCAAATAAGCTCATATTCATAATTGTATTTTATAACAATTACTGCCATGTAAAACTGGCTATACCTAATTATCAAGTAGACAGGAAAGATAGTGTTGGTAGCCAAGCCCAGAAAGGAAACTCTAATTATATAGAAGGTACAGTCTGCAATACTTATTCTAACCACGTTTTGTCAATATCAGTGAATATGTCCTCATGGTCGCCTGGCTAAATGTTTACATGTGTGCACTGAAAAAATATCTGGTGTAAAACCTGGCTGTGTGAATGGGAAACAAACAAAGCAGCAGCGAGAGGGACGGTACATCTGACACATTCTAACATTCTGAAGCATCACTGACAGGGGGGGGAGTATTTGTTCCACCTTTGAGCTGGCTCAGATCTGATTCGTGTCATGGGATCAGTGATTCCCAACCATAGGCAAACCTAGACCAGGACTAAACATTGACTCATCCAGGATCACTATGTCTGTGTTAATATTATGAATGCTTTTTTTTCTATGCCAATATTACTAAGCTACACTCATTTGAAAGGGCTTTTAAGAGGTGTATGTCATACAAAAGAAGTGTGGGAATCACTGAATTGGTGACTAAAAGCATTTCATGAAAGTAAGGTCATCTCTTTCTCAGACCACACCTTAATTGCCATCTTGCAGCGGAAGGCGAGCCCAATGGGGATGGTATACCTGCACAAGAAATGGGAGGTTTAAAGCTCCTTTTAACGACACTCACACATGTGTTAACTTTCTCACACACACACAAACACACACACACAGTCTGCACCTGCTGAAGAAGAGTGGTGCGAACAGGAAGCAAGCATATGCCGACCGAGAAGAGTTCACAGACCGCAGAGCCAGCTACAAGAGAAAAAAACAAATCATCACCAGTCATCGACGCAAACAGTGTACCAACAGGAAGCTGCATGTAAGGAGGAAGTGTTGTTGTATAAGACAGTTTATCAGAGCAGCTCACCCCATCTTCCTGAGGCTCCACATAGAGCTCATCACCGATCCTGGACAGAGAGTGGATGGCTTTGGCCAGCACTGGACGGTACACACACACACACACACACACACACACACACACACACACACACACACACACACACACACACACACACACACACACACACACACACACACACACACACACACACACACACACACACACACACACACACACACACACACACACACACACACACACACACACACACACACACACACACACACACACACACACACACACATTACTATAAACAGCAACCTGGCGTCCTGTAGTAATACTCTAGCTATGGTTCAAATTGTGTGGTACCTTTGACGTTGCCTCCCGTCACGACGCAGTCCATCTCTGTAAACCAGGCTTTTCTGTTTAGTTAGCAGAGTTGGCTAAAAGTTAGCCGAAACACCACCAAGTACTCACTTAACGAGGGTTTATTGGTTTGCACACAGATTAGTAATCCTGGTAGTGCCGAAAACATATTCCGTTTAGTTGTAGCTTTATTTTTTACTTTCAGCCGCGGTTTGACAATCCTGCACAGATCTGTGGGTTGTTTACGCCGCCATTACTCGCTTCCTGACGGTTGACCAATCAGAGAGGCTGAAACTCAGCGTGGTTGACTTAGCGCATGCGCAATGTGCATGCGCATGAAAATTGATAATTGTTCAATTGATAATAAATAATAATAATAATTGAATTGAATTAACATTACATTACATTACATTACATGTTACTTGTTAGACGCTTTTATCCAAAGCGACTTACATACTCAATACTGTGGGCAATCCCCACAGGGGAATTTGTGACCCCTTGATCCGAACACCAGCGCACTATTCCACTGCGCCCCACGCCTCCAATTATTATTATTAATAATAATAATAGTAAGGCATCTTTCTTAGGTAGGCCAACTTGTACCTGACTAAATAATTTTTACATTACATTACAGGCATTTATCTGACATATTTAGTTATATGTAGAGGTTACTTTGCAGAACAATAATATTATTATAACAAAATAAAACATTAACAATATTGTTTGTATTTTACTTACATCTGAAATGTAAATATATTATAATAATAATAAGAGTAAGAAATACATTAAATTATTTAGTCAGGTAGGCCTAATTAAAAAAGGATCCTTTAATATTATTATTAATATTATTATTATGCATATCTGTTCTTTCGTAATATAATCAATAATTATTTAAATGGAGAATTTAATAATGGAAAAACACAACAACACAACTCAGAGTATATCATATGGGATTCCACTCAAACTATTATACTTTGTTCCTACAATGAAATACAGGCCTGCTTTTTATATTTTAGGTTCACAGAAAAGTCAAAACAATTAGTTTCAAAAGGGAAAGTCCAAAGGTCAAGCTTGCATTTTCTTATTTCTTTCATTCTGAAGATATAAATAGCAGCAGCTCACTAAAAATGCCCTGTAATTACAACTCAAGGGTCATGCATGGTGGGAAGAAAGCGGGAGTGTGCACATGTGTGGAGCTAGAGATCCAGGAAGGGAAATGGGAAGGAAGGAAGGGCAAACAGAAAGATGGGCAGAGACAGAGAGAGGGAGAGTCACTGTCAATGCGTAATTATCTCACCTCACTGGTCTTTCTCGTTTGTCTGCTTCAGTGTGTGAGGAACGCTGCTCTGCTCCGTATCTCCTCCCATCCCAGTTGATATGGCTGTTGCTGAAGAGGTGTGACTAAAACAACATTTGTGGAGTGAAACCACGGACGTTTGGAGAAAGAGAGAGACTTTTAAAAGACACCAGAGGACGAAAGTCGGGAATAGTTTTGAGTCTGGTTCAGCTTTTTGCCAAAATAACACAAAAAGAGAGACTGCTGCTGAAACTTTTTTTGGATTATGGAGGAGTGGATACAGTATGACAGTGAAACGTCCATGAGGAGAAGCAGCCGCAGAGAAAAAGATGAATTTCTAACCTAGCTAAGGAAGTTGAACCGTAAGGGATGGACCTATCTTGAATTTTGGACTGAGAAAGAAGATCATAAAAAAGATTGGATTATAAAAAAACAGAGAAACAACCAACACAGGAATCTCAGGAGGTGACGTGATTCACACACAGCTAATCTCTTATGTCATGGTCTTCAGTCTGTTATTGAACACATTACATAAGACTGTGGAATCCATGCGTTTAGTGGACTATATTGTTGTGATAACATGCACTCATTGTTGAGATACTTTGGGGGGATTTCTGGATTTGATGCACATCAGTTCTGTTTCTAGATGTCTCAGTCACCTAATCCCAAAGACAGTCAGGCCCTGCTGCAGTCCATGCTGCAGAAACTGAAGCTCCAGCCGGGAAAAGATGGCCAGGCATACCTGCACACACCTGTACCCACCACAGCTGCTGTATCATGGGGGCAAGACGGAAAGAGGGGAACCTTCAACCTCCAGAAAGTGAACAACAGTCCTGGAAATGGCTTTCGGTTCAGTCCCAATGGTATCCCCTCAAAGGAGTGTGGGAACTCTGCTGCAGGCAGTCACTTTGGATTCAAAGGTGAAATACAGAGTCCAGGTCATGGCTGTGTAGTGGACAGTGTTCTCATTTCCTTACCCTCCCAAAAAGATAACATTGATGGTGAGGACAGTCAGCCTGCGGTTACCCCGACAGGAACAGGGCAGCTGTTTCCTGCTGGATCACTTAAGGATGCTGATATCGCTTCCTTTGAGAGGACTGACGGGCCGTGGGAGGGTAGTTTTGCAGCGACAATGCCTAGCAATATAGATGCTTTCACAGGCATGGGACAGAATCAAAACCAGGACCAGAGTTTTAAACCCAAAGTTTATTTCTGGTCTTCGAAGCCAACAGATGCAGATGTTAAAAGTCAAGAGAATGAAGTGCTGCATACAAGAAATGGAGGATTAGGAGATTTGGCACAAAGTAAAGACTTGCAGATTGTGCCGCTAAACAGCAGCTCGAGAAGGAAACCTCGATTATCGGAGAATAAAACGAGGAGATGGACTCAGAAGATCAAGGAGAAATGGGTCCGGTCGGGGAGTTTTGGCAGAAAGGGAAAAGGAGGAGTGACAGTAGACTTGCATAGTGAGGAAGGAACTGAAGTGAGTAGAGCATTTTGATATTTTCTTATTTCTAAATTCAAATCTATGAACTAAAAAGTGAAAGTGCAGCTGTTTACTTCACAGATTTCACCTCAAAGCCAGCTGCCGAAAGCAGTACATCTCACCCCTTCAAATAAGGAGGAAGAAAGGACCCTCTTTCCATTTGACAGCAGAGATCCAAGTAACCCCCCTCCCACACACACAGAAGACGAAGAATATATGAGGTAATCTACCAACAAACTGTACTCAACATCTAGAATAAATACACTGCAACCAGTACTGAAGATAGCATGACACAGGCAAACGTTTTCAAGGTCAGGTTTTATTTATTTGTCTCTGCTACGACACTAGTAAGATATGTAAGGTATTCTTGAGACATTTCCAAACATAGAAGTTATATTAGTTTGGGGAGATATGTATTGTGTGATGTGCCAAACACACCTCTGTCACTGACAACATCAGTCATCAGCCACTTCGATCACTCTCGTGATGCGATAAATCTCTTGTCTTGTTCATAACACCTCAAAAAGAAACATCATGAAACAGATCAATGTTTACATACACACAGACTTTCTCAATCTCCTTGAAAAGATGGTTCTTGACAGTGGATAAATGATGAGACCGGAGTTGTTCTGTGTTTTTCTTGCTGTTGTCAGTCTTTCAATATGTCAGGCCTTTTATACCAAGGCCTTTCCTTCCAACTCAATACATACGTCTTTAAACTGTAGTCACAAATGCATAGTTTATTTTTTGTGACTATTTTCAGCCGTTGATTAAAACACATGTTGTACACTATTGAGTATTTACAGCAGCTTTATGTTGTATGTTGGATTGACTATAAACAAAGCACAGTCCCAATGTTTATTCTAAAGAAGAAGCATGTCCGGCAGTGCAACAGTGGGGCTAGATTAAACAATTAAACCATAAGGGTTTATGACACAGAGGAAAAAAGCTTTGTCAGGCTTGGGATGCAAAGATAAAACATAGTTTATTATTTTAAAAGACTCATTCATTTTGTCTGGACATTGTAGATTTTTAGGAAACATTACTTAAAACGGATTAAATAGATAGAGCATCTGTTTGGGATTATTTTATATGGCAGAGTGGTTTGGTTTGATTATTTCATAACCTGCACATTACACACTTGTCATTGGTTGATACATTGGTGGGATTGATTAGATGGTAATTCCTGATTTGGAGTCTGAGGTAGATCAGTGCAGGATCTAATTGACCAGATCTCTTCTCTTATTCCAGGTCGAACAGAGACTTTGAGTTTGGCCTGGGCTCCTTTAGCTTGCTGGATGAAATTGTTACGGGTCAAGAGTGGGCCAAGTTCCTAAACCCCAGCCAATCAGCATCCTCGACCAATCAGAGACCAGCAGAACTCAAAATCCTATCAAATTCTCATGATAATGGTCAATCGACTCTGATTTTGAACCAACAAGGGGGAGTGAACAACCCGTGGAGCTTCCAGGGAACTGAGACATCACCAGGTTCAGATTTCAGCATGGCACAAATATCACCTGACGCTTCCCACCCAGTCAGCATGGACGTTTCAGAGGAAAAACAGCCTGCAGCACAGGAGTTCCACAGTGCACCTGATCAACTAATACCAATGGAATATGGACAGACCCGTGGACCTGCTGCATTTTTAGAGGTTTGGTATACGTTATAATGCATATTTAGCTGTTTTTAATCATTTGATTGCACATTTGTTTCTCAATGAAACCTGGATTAAAACACCAATAAGCTAAATTCCTAAACTTTGAAGAGTTTTACTTTCACATGTTAGTCGTTCAACCTGTGGTTTTTATTTGCAGGCTGCAGATATTACAGACAACTCAGCACAAAAGATCAGAGCCCACCTCAACAGAAAGAGACAGCACCAGTCGACAGAAATAGGAAATGACAGGTTTCAAACAGAGAATAGACGTGACGGAAATATGACGGGCAAAGGTCAGAGCAACTGTTCACTGTTTTGAGTTGAAAGAGGTTAGATGTTGTCAGTTGTAGCTGAATTTCTGTTTTTAAGAAGTTGGAAACTCAATTATCTTCTTGTCTATCATCGCACAGAGGGAAGCCTCACAAGCAGCCACTTGATGGAGGAGACGGGAGAGTTCCAACATGATGTCAACATGATGCCTTGCCCTTTACACACCATGAAGTCTCCTGCTCCACCTCTCTCTCCGTTTACTCCTTTTGCTCCTGCGCCCCGCGGTGTTCTCAAACACTCAATATCCCAGGATTCACAGTCAACAGAAACGCTGACAAAAAGGGTAAGTGAAAATAGTGATTGTGTATCACACTGCCTCCCTGTGGTGAAGAATACATCATACATCTAAGCAGGCTTGATTATGGACTGTGATATAATAGTACACTCAAAATAGTCACTGTGTCGATTTGAAAATACAGCTTTTAGTGTGCTGTTCTCCCACAATGCATTGCACAAAGCAAATTGAGAATCTGCTGAGAGCTGGAAAACACCAGTAATAAAATAAAATAAAAGTATTTGGGATATTATGTTGTTGTTTCTTTTGTTAAGTTACAAAGAGACAAAGTTGTAGTTTGATTGCCTTTGCATGGTGATTGTATGTTGATTTATTTTATTATAAGTTAACCTCAGAAAATAGTATAATATATATACATTTTTACTTGATAGTAAGAAGTGTAGGTACTGTGAGTTTTCATATTTTGAAGCTGGATGAAATTGAAGAGGTCATGGACTGTTGATCTTAAAGATTTCTTTTGGAAAAGCTTTGTTGATACACAACGCTATAGGACACTTCATAGACATGTTCATATACAGTATCTTTGTCTGTGAAACAGCAAGTATTTATAGATGAATTGTTCTTTTACGTTGGCAACAGCTCAGTAGTACTTTCTGATTTAAAAAGAATCATTATCCAAGACGTGTCTTGCAAAGAACAATATACTTTTGTAAAATAAAAAGGAAATAATTCGTTTTTTTTAAAGAAATTATCCCTAATTAAACCCACCCACTCACTGTTTGCCTTTAGACATGTATCACTTTTTTTGATGTGTAGCTTACCTGAATTGAGACAATAACTCTTTATTTATTCATTTACAATGTACCTACTTAACACTGCTGCAAATCTTCTTATATTACACGTTTTTTATTGAAACTATTAGAACTAACTTTACCTTAAAAGTGAATATGAAATGTTATCCAACTACTTCTTTCTTTACACATTTATGTTCATACTTCCTTTCCCCCTATTCTATTGATCAGAGGCGAGTCGAGGAAGACAGGCGGGTTCGTTTCTCAGAAGAGGTTGTGACCATCGAGCCCCCGGAAAGGGGCCTGGACGCTTCAAACTCCGAGGAGAATTCAGGAGCCGAGGAAGACTCTGTGACCGACCAGGAGTGTGAGGAGGAGCCGGCAGCAGCAGCAGAGGAGGAGGCACCCGCACGACGACATGCTCTCCCTGCCTGGATACTGGCTCTGAAGAGGAACTCAGGGTGGAAGCACAGATAGGGCCTGGAAAGCTGCCAGAAGAAGGACTCAGTCTATAAAACTAAAATCATTTCTTGAGTTATCGCTGGACATTGAAAGTACCTCTGTGTGCCTTCTTCTTGTCCCCCTCCCCAAACAAACAATGCTCAAAATTATGTTTGATTGTATGATAAGAGAAGCTTCTTTCAAGGCTTGTCAACTAAACCAGAATGTTCTTTTTGTACCTTGCACGAAGGGATATTTTGAAGTGTTGAGTTGTGTGAGGTACTTTCTAATATACAGTTAGTGTATTACCTATAGCAGGGGTTCCCAAACTTTGCCATGCCAAGGACCCCCATATAGCATTATCCTCTGACGGGGACCCCCCTGTTGCAATTTTTTTTTTAAATGATGTGTACAAGTGCCTCGCGATAGAGCATGCAGTGGGTTGCCACTACATTTGGGGCCTTCTGCCTGATCAAAGCTGTCACTTTGCTTGTTTTGCCTGTCATAGCCCCACTGCCCCATCTGAACACACACCCACACAACGAGACCAGTCAAGTCCATTTGAGATGATGTACTCATCTAAAACTTGGAAAATGTCTCTTCATGTGGTCGTACCTTCCAGTGCTTTGAAAAATAATATTTCCTCAACAAAGTTAGTTCTGCGACATTTGCAGAGCGAAATATTCACTAGCTCTCACTTGCTCCAAAAAAAAAAAATCCTGTTTCCCTCAAACTTTGCGTGACCCCCCTGGTGCCCCCTGGCGGCCCCCCGGGGGGTCGGGGCCCCCACTTTGAAAAACACTGATCTATAGTATAAACTAAGCATTGTTCTGCTATAAAGGGGGGCAGTAGTTAAACCAAATTCAGTCCATTACACAAACTAAATAACCAATCGAGTCAACACTAGACCTGCATCTGTCATGTGTTGAAGGCAACATTATGATTTAATGTTTTTAGTCTGGTGACTTTGAAGAGAGCATAGATAATGGTTTCAGATCCACATTGGAAAGAGCTTCATGACAGCAAGGCAAAGAAGTCAATACATTTTAAATATAGCGTATTCTTAAATTGATATTAGGTTTTCTGTTGGCGGCCAATAAATGTTTGGCTGCTGCCTTCTCCAACATCAGTGATTTGCTGTTTCCTGTTGTCTTCTCCAAAACTAGGGGCAGGCTGATCATCATCTATAGTAGGTAATACACTGACTATGGATCAGTCCATATCAGTTCCCTCATATAGCCACACTTGAAACAATACAAAATATCCCTGTTTACCCAGGCCCTCCTCTCTGTCTCAGACACTGTGTCACATCATCTGCAAAAGTGTTTATTGGATTTGGTTGCTGAAATGAATATTCTTTGAAAGCTTTTCTGAGAAATGCTGCATTGTCCTCCTCCTCTCACCGCCCCTTCAGTGTTGCACTGACCAGCACCAGACTGTCTCTGGGTAATGGCTCCCTGTCCAGCCACCCAGGGTAATTAACCCCAGAGGAGGAAGTGTACTGCGTGAAGTACAAAGTGTACTGCATGGATATGTGTGGTTTCAATATGTTTATCAGCTCTGTTTATTATTTTGTTTATGATTATTTAATGTACAAACGTGGAATATACATTTGAATATATTGAATATACATACATGTGTAGATTGTACAGATACAAGTATATAAACATGCTGCGTTGGGCTAATGGACACACAAAAAACATACAGCAGTCTCTGCAGCAAAGGCCACGTCACTGTTAGTGTCCAGAGCATCTAAGGGAGTCTTCTGAATAGGACCAGCTGTGCCGGAAATAACTGGACATGAATAACAATAACATGTTCTTGTTGCCTTTACCTACACAACAACACACACAATCTAATGAGGAATATTCAGGCCAAGTCCTATAATCATTATGAATAAAATGTAAATGTCAAAAATGTGTATCATTGGTTTAAGTTTGATTGTACTATTCATTGATTTTATTCACTCATTAGTGTCTGAAGAATTAGGATCTTCAAAATATCTCCGGACCCTGATTTGTCCATCAAGGTCCCTCTTTTTCTACCTCACAGTTGGTTCAGTTGTCGTCCACGGGGCTGCTGCCTCCTCATCCTTCAGCTCATCAAGACTTCTGATCACATTATCAACTTCTTACTGATCCACCAGATCAGCTAAGATCATATTGGAGCTCTGAATCATTCATGGTGATGGTCAGAAACACAACAGAGATACAAACACAGAGGTAACACAGACAGCAGAGATAAAGACAAGCAAAAGGGCTGTTGGGTTCACGATTAATTGCTTATTTATCCAATAGTCCGCTAATAAACCCCCATACATTATTGGTACACATGTTTTTGTATTCTTAAAAACATATAATATGATATTTAGTGAACTTTAGATGTTAGCTTTGGTCAGAGCCATGGTAGCTGTTTTCCCATTTACAGTTTGTGTGTTAGGTAAGCTGCAAGCAGTAATTTAGCTGGAAATGCGTGAAAGAATATATTTAACAAGAAAACACCCTTAGTTACCTGATTATCCAAGTTAGCCTATACATTAAATATTATTTATCATCTTAAGAAGGTACATTATTTGCTTTTTTCAAGTTTAATTAAAGCAGAACTAGGATTGACACACTTCTCCAAACTTGCTCAGCCTTAAGTGCTGTTGTGATTGTCGGAAAGTTAGTAGTTAATTCTGTCTGAGCGTTGCTTCAAAGAGTGACCACATTGAGAAGATAGAGTACTTTATGGCGCTGTGTATCATATTCTGTCATTTCCATTCCATGCATTAAATAGATTTTTGTGATTAAATTGGTACATCAAAGTTTGTGGCTAACTGCTGTCAATTCCTACGGCATCCGTTCACAGCTATCTTCTCTCGTACATCTCTGTCAGAGCCATTAAGAGGCTCTTTAGCTCATTGACCACTTCCCTGGACACAGTTGATAGTGAGACAAGGGGGGGGTCTCAGAGAACTTAAAGGTACAGTACGTGTGTGACAAGGAGAATTTCATGAATGTCTGACTCGAAATGTAGGAATAAACCGAATAAATAAACAATGAAATGGAATCATAATGTAATTTTGGATTGGAAAAAGGAAAAATATGAATTATATTAGTCCATTAGTCTGATGAATAACATCTACTGTGCGTCATCACCCAGAAGTGGGCTAATAATGGACCATTTGTAAACCTCAGACCACCCACACACGCACGCACACGCACACACACATTAGGAACTATGTCTTTACACCATTAGCAGTCTCTTTAGTTGTGCAGGACAGAGAAGAAGGGTAATGAGTTTGTGAAGAGGACAAGAAAGAGAAATTCTCCAAAATGTACATTTTTGTTTGTTTATTTTCATTACTGGTTTTATTTTGTGACAAATGTGTTCTTCGAGTAAAAGCTCATACAAATAATGCCAGCAATACATGTAAAGTGTGTTTATTCATTTTGCATTTAAGTGTAGCTGTAAAATGTTTGGTAAAAGCAAAACATTACAATTAAATAACATGTTTACTACTGTATGTTTTCCTCTGAGTTTAATGGCTGTAGTTTTAAACAAGCTTTTTCTAAATTCTAAAAGTTAGCCATTCATATTGAATGTTTGCTTGAGTTTTGCCATCCAGGTAGTTAAAGTTATTGTTATGAGGTAAAGGCAATAGTTATTATATTCTGACTTTTTATGAAGCAAAATGACACAGATGTTAACAACATTGTCCTTCTTAACCCAATTCCATAAACATTTCAAACTCAAACTGCAAGCCTGCTAAAGAAAGGCATAATGAGTCCTTTGTATATGTTTATAAAGGAGAAAGAGAGGGGAAAGTCTTCAGATAGTTGCTGTTGTTGTCGTCAGTCACATAGCTTGGTCAGAAGTAGCGAGGGAAATGGCTCCAGAGTCATAGGAGCTCTTGATACCTCCTTTGAGTGACAGCTGGCTTACTGGACTATGAGCAAGGGAAGCTTCTATCTGAGCGTCCGACACCTGGATGAAGAAAACAATGAAGAACGTCTGTGATGGAGCTTTAACGCGACAGCTCAGCTGGACTCTTTGGGGAAAGTCACACAGCCTATACGTATTTGATAGTCAAATTGCTTGCACGTGTTTTTTATAGAAACATGCATTACCTCTTCAAACTTCTTGGCTTTGTACTGCTCTGCCCCTTTCAAACAGTTCAGCAAGATAATGTCACAAAGAACCGTACCCTGTCGACAAAGAAAGAAATGTCATCATATCTTAAAGCAACAAGAACAATGCATTTTAATCATCTTTTGCCTGATCTGATATTCCTACCAGTCCAACAGAGGTGAAGGCAGCAACCAGGTTGATCAGCGTTGGGATTGTGTCAAACTTTCCTGCCTGCAAGAGATGGAGTCAGTTCATGGGAAAACAAATTATGTAAAAACATTCCAAGAGATTTGCCCTCTCTAGAATATTTACAGTTAAAAGTTATTAAACACCTTTTTGGGTGAAAAGTGCATATGTTCTTAAAGATGACAGTTAACAGTACTTATTGACAGTCATCAATGGAGATTTTAAAGCAATTAGCCTTGCAGAAAGTCATCTGTTATGTTGCTGTTTGAAACAATTATATAACTTTAAAGGAAATTCCCCCCCCCCCCAAAGATGTTGTGTTTTCTTGGTTTGGTTCGTTGGTTTGATGGTCAGCAGGATTGTGGTTGAACTACTTTATCGTAGAAGATAACTACGTGAATGGGTGTACCACGTGCCACATTAAATGTTGGAAGAGATCTGATAAAGGGTGCCCTTACATGTTTTCAGTGAAAGATGTTGCAGTAAATGTCAAGTGAGATCTATAAAAGAAATACATTACTTTGCCAGTGACCATAACATCAAAGCGGATGGCATATGCTTTGTGAAGTGTCCGGAACTCAGTTCCATTTTCTGTCATGTAATATTTGGCAAATCTGCATTAGAGAAAAGAAACAAAAGTGACCAAAGGATGTACAGGAATAGAAAGCAGTCATCAAGAGTGCAATCAGCCTTATTACCTGAAGTTGTAGCCATTGGAGATGGCATTCTTCTCAAATGGTTTGTCCAGTCGGGTGAACGAGTACCTCGGTACACAGTTTTCAATGTCATAGTCTAGATTACACTTCCACTGAATGTTTATTCCTATTTCTCCACCCTGAAAGAGAAAGATGAGTAAAGGAGAAACAGTCTTTAAGGATCTACACCTGTAAGTCTGTAGTTCATAAAAGGGTAACCCCAGTTGACTTACTTGATAAAGTATATCTTAATCTTAGTGTTAGTTTTCAGAATGTAACATGACTTTTATTGGATCAACCTCTGGCTTTTAATAAGCAGGGTTTGGTCACACCAATAAGTACAAATAATCTGTACATTTGAAGAAAATCTGTTTCTACAAGCTCTGTGGTGTATCAACTAATCACATGACCAGTACTAAATAAATCACATGACCAGTACTAAATAAATCACATGACCAGTACTAAATAAATCACATGACCAGTACTAAAATAAAAACACAGACTTCTTAGCTTGAACAACTGAACCATCCTTAGAGCGCATTAATGCTCTGTTGACCTTCACTAATTGTCCTTTTTTTTAATGTTAATTGGGTTTATCTTACACAAAACTGTCCCTTTGTGTGAAGTTCTCCCGTGCCATTTCAACATTTTAGCTTCGAGAATAAAGAGTCAAGATAATTTTGGAGGGAAGGAGAAATGTAGGACCTTGTTTGCCAGGGTTTCCAGGTCCTGGTTGGTGTAGTTCAGAATGTCTCCCACGCTAAAGATGGGGCAGAAGGGGCTATCCACCGGGTGGTAGTTGCATTTCATGATTTCATTGCGACTCATTGTGGAGAGAAAGTTCCCTCTGAGAGAAAAGTGTTTCAAACTTGTGTTAAGAAACAAAATGTTTCACACATTTGTTTTCAGCTGTACGTGTGTGTATGCATGCCTGTGTTACCCACCTGGTGACATCGAAGAGAGGAAAGCGAACACTGTTTTTGATAAAGATGGTGAAGTTTATCACGTCGAGCATCGGTTTACTGGTCAAGATGTTAACAGAGAAAGAAGCGTAAGGATCACAATCAAGTCATTTAATAAAGGGTCTTCGACTACACAAGCATGTGTGAATGTGTGTGTGTAAATCTTACACTTCAACATGGTCATTCTCGGCTGGACACCATCCTTCACTCTCACATCGACCCACTGTCTTAGTTCCAATGGTCGAATTTAGGCAAACACCTGTTATTACTCCTGGTGTGTGAAACAGACAGAGAGACCTCAGCTAAAGCTTCAGTTGGTATCTTTATTGCTGAACCTGTCCCGATATCCTGATAGTAGTGCATCAGACAGATAATCACTGAAAATGATATTCCTCTACCTCTTACAGCATTCCCAAAGGAAAATATCCAATCAGAGCACAGTTACCAACTTCTGATTTAAAGGTAGACTTAATGGTTTAGTTTTGGTTACTACTGTACTTGCCGTTATTATCAGTCATTTGTGCATCACTAACATAATCTTGAAAGATTTTATTCGTGCTGTTACTAGATACTCCTCTTTGATTTCAATTGTTTCATCACTATCACTATCCAATGTAACTGAAATGTCTAAAAAGATACATGAAATGTTGCTATACAGTACAGTTAAAGAAACCTTAACCCTACCCCTAACACTATGTTTAGGATTTTAAAATAACACATTTCTTTATGATTGAATTATACAGAAGGTTTAACAATAGCATATAAGTCTCTGCACATATCTAGACAGGTAGTCAGGGTATTCTGGGAGACGTTGTAGTCTTTTTGCACATTAGGTAAAAAATGAATAAAACGGTATCTATAAGAAGTTAGACCTACCATTGCTGAGGATGTCGCCAATGAGCTCGACGCAGTCTTCATCTTTTACACAGCTATACTTTTTACTATACTGAAACACACACACGCAAACACACACACACACACACACACACACAAAAAGTCAATATATTATCATTTTATAAACACTTAAATAAATGAAAACAATTTCAGGATCGGGGTCTAATCGCCAAAGACTTTTAACATTTATCATATGGCACGTGTCAATAAATGTTCTTTTAAAAAAAAAAATGAAGTCTTTCCTGATTGAACTGTCTATGGACTCTATTTCTACGATTGACTGTGGATTTGAAACTCAAGGAGGTGGTTTGTCGAATTTCAATCTTTATTAGTTAACAGCTTTAAAAAGATGTCCCGAGACGGCAAGCCAAGGGCTCTGACTGAAAAATACACATTGTGTCCTCAGCGGGGATAAAGAAAGTTTTATAATGCGGATGATAATGGATCATGTTTTGAATGTGTCCTCACCTCTGGACATGTTCCTTGAAACTGATTTTCGGTGATGATGACTTTGGTCAAGATGCAGAAGATAGCTGCACCCTGAAACACAGAAGAACATTGATGGTTTACTGCTGTGTTATGCATTAAACTGGTCAAAATGTGCCGCAGATAGAAAATAACCATAACAACATATTTTCCTTAGCAATAATGGCAAAATAGAGTTATTTACATGCATCTGAAACCGCCACCAAACCATCATTATGTGTGTGTGTGTGTGTGTGTGTGTGTGTGTGTGTGTGTGTGTGCTCTGTCTGATGGGGGAAGTTATTTGAAAGAATATCTATATGTCAAAGATCAGGTGGGTTTCACCTGTGATCAGGTTCACACACCTGTTGGGGTATGACATAGTCAGCCACATCCATAACATAGTTGTTTTGGTAACCAAATCCTTTCACTTTGGTCATCACGGAGGACTCAACGCTGTTTTCCGTCACCTGATAAGCTTTCTCGTGGATGAAAACCCATCTGCAAAAAACAAAAGATTTAACAGCAGGTCAAGAGTTAATTCCAGGAGGTCTGGGACACAATGAACTGGCTTTGTAGATCAAATTCAGCTTATAACAAATAATCAAATACAATTGCCTTTTATAATGTGTGATCAGGGAACAAAGACATGTTTTTATAAATAAGTGAGCAAGTCTAAATGTCATGTTATATCTGGTTTATTCACCTCTGTATAATGCATACTTCATGCTTTGGCAGTAGGTGGCAGAACAGATCATAAGTCTAAAATCTCTCCTGTGTGATACAACAACTTTCAAATCTCTATTGCTGGTTTCACTGTTTTTTTATTGCTTGTGCTCTTTTTACTTTTTTTAACAATAAAATAGCTACATTTTGGGACTAGTGCATTACATTCGAGGGACAGCGCTAAGATTCCAAGTTTCCCAAAAAAGATGTTTCTTTAAACAAAACAGCTGATCCATATTTGTGTTTCCATAAGACTAAAAACTCCAAACATCTGAAATTAATATTCAGTTTGTTTCTCGAGTTTCAACTGTACCCCTATCCAGTGAGCTAAAACTACGTATGTTCTCTCTTTTAAGTAGGACTACAACTCAAGTATAAAAGCATGGATAGCAGCATGTAAACTGGTAGAAAGAAGTCAAAGTGATATTAAACTTCTCTGATTCACTCAAGGGAATATGTCATTTCCTGGCTACCCTCTTTAGCGGAAAAAACATTTGATAATAGTTTTACAAATGTCCACTTCAGTAAGATTATACTTTTAATGATCTTTTTTAACCAGATTCAAGAATAAAATGCAGCATCATGCATCAACAATTATCCTCAAATAATTCAATGTAACCTAATGCAACACTGATATGGGCCATGTTGCTGCACAATGATTTTTAATTGTGAGGCTTTAATAGCATTTTGCTGATAATTCATCATTTCTTTTTACCCTATAACAACTTATAAGGCTGGAATTTACTTGTCACAGAGTATTTTAACATTGTTGTATTGCTTCTCTTAATTAAGCTGTTCTTTGGATTAGAGGGGGTGTTTGGAGTTGGACATGATACAAACAAATGTTGGAAGCTGTGGTTCCAGGGAAAACAGTTATATCTCATAACTTGACTAAATGCAAGCAAAATGATCTGCACGGGTATCACATATCAAGAGGTGAATGATAATGTATGCCTTTTTGTAATCAGGGTAAACCAATTGTTGAATCAAGCTTTTCCTTTCCCACAGAATGCAACATGAGTATGACAGATACTGAGAAAATCACACATTACTGACCCGACAAAATATGAGATGATGACAAGCTGCACGACCCGGTTGATGATGCCCACAGACCAGCTCTTCACCACCACAGACTTGGTGGTCTCGTAGGTGAAGAAGTCAGTGACGCAGCCCCACATCATGGAACGAATGGTTGAAGATAGAGAGCAACAGAAGATTGGTCGGGGTCCGAGAGGAAAGTGCCACACACTGTCCCGTCTCAACAGGTGCCTTCAGAGAAGTGAGGTGGTGGATCTGTAGCTCACACCTGACTCCAGTGAGAGAAATGTGGTTGTAATGTTCAAGCTGCTCCTGTCCTTCACTCACTTGGTGTGGCCCTTGTTCATCTGTTTCATTGCATACATGATCATTAAACCTCACTGCCTCTCTCCTCTTATTTCATTGGTTTATGACACAAACAGAACCTCCCTTTCCTTTTGTCAAATGAGCGAGAGGAAATGTGTAAGTGTCCTGCTGGCCCTCCCTCTTTCTCTGTCTTTCTTCACCACAAATCCCCATCTCCCATGCATCCTTTGGCCTCAGCATCTCTGGCTAATTCCACACACACACACACACACACACACACACACACACACACACACACACACACACACACACACACACACACACACACACACACACACACACACACACACACACACACACACACACACACACACACACACACACACACACACGCACGCACACACACACACACTCTACATTCATTTTCATTTGCTGGAGCCACATTTCTGTAATCCTTTCAGTGAGTTTTTCAAATTCACTACAGTCACTAAGTTGATATCTTGGTATAAGTGGTTCAGACGGAAAATAACCACCAAACCTACACATTTCACTCACAGATCCATAAATAACAGATGTATAAAAAGGCAACATTTCTGCAATGCGTCTATTGTATTGAAGGAGTGAAGCTCTATAAAAAGCAATACATATCAATTGGAATAAGTTAGTGAAATCTGTCAAGACTGTCAGATGTTACCCAGCCTTTCTAAAGACAGGACACAAGAAAATAGGAAGCTGTTCTGTTTCATGAGGTTGACTTTGGTTTTGCTCATCATTTATAGTCAAGTAAAAAAATGGGCCTTGGATCTAAACGTATCCTCTCCCAAAGTGTAAATGGGATTTTATTGTTTTTGTGCCTGTTTTTCTTTAATTTGGTTTATTCATTTGAATAAGGACCATAATCACATGGTATAATGCACAACAATGCAGTATACATAGATCCCCACTTCCTTATCAGTTCTGCAGTTTAAAACCCCAACTCAAGGGATACTTATCGTATGTTTATGCATTTATATTATATTATTATTATTATATCATTATTATTTATATTATTATATCGAAGTGACTGTTATTTTGTATATATTGATTGTTGTGTTTTTTATCTCATATGTGTAAATGTATCTGTTGATTGTGTATATAGGATATACATACTTTATACATATTTGTATACATATCTGTATACTGTATAATTGTACATTCGAGATTGTTGGAAACGTCATTTCGATCTCTCTGTCTGTAAACACAAAATGAGTAAGATTGACATTAAAGTTGACTTTGACTTATATTAACAGAAATATATCTTTAGTTGAAATTATGTTCAACCACAGACTTGAATACAGCTGCAGGAGACTGAAACTGATGTCCTACCAACACTGCAGGTTAACTCAAAGCTTTACAGGAAAACGGAAGATGAACAATTCAATAAAATACAAGTACGCAGTCACATTGCACGCCACCTTCCAGTTTCAAGAACGACCATTCCTTCCACATCCCAAACTGTGCATGCAGTCAACTTCTTTATCTAAAGATGAGTGATTTCGAAGGCTCGTCCGGTCTACTAATTGTTAGAAAAACAGCCATACCTCACTGTCTCTGACTTTCTGACCCCTGCCTCTTAAAGTACACTTTTTATTAATGAGAGAGTGCTTTGTTTATGACTCGGCTCCGACAGGAGAATAATCCTGCCGCCTGCGACCCTCAGCTGTTACCTACGTTCTAACAAGAAAAGGACAGTCTAACCTCAACCTATGTATGAATTCAATTGTTTGTATTAATTATGGTATATACTCATGGATAGTAATAGAGCTCAAAAACGATTTTAAATGATTTAACGATTTAAATCTGTATAATCCTAGATGAGAAAATGTTTCCGATTATGTTTTTAAAAAAGTGCCATGTTTTACAAATACATGGAAATAAACGTTGTTTTTTTTTGATGGACGGACAGGACAGAAGTTGATCAGTTCAAGTGTATCCAAGATGCATTCACTGTGCCCTGAAAGTAACTCCAAACACCTGAAAGTGCCAGAACTTTTAATGTAATCACTCAAATCCAAATGTTCTCCATTAAATATCATTCCTAATTCCTGTTCTTCGACAGAATATCAAAAAACGGTCTGATTCAATACTTACAGACTCCTATAGGAGGCTTGATGTACTGTAATAAATTACAAACAGTGTTATTGACAACTTTGCGATAATTGGGACATATGATACGACCACTTCTCAATACACTCACGAGCACCAGCAGCATTATTGGCACTCACATCAGGGAGATAATGTAATGATTCAAGGACAGTGTGCGTGTGAGGTTGTGTAGATGTATGTGCAAGGAGACATTGTCATTTCTTAAGTGGGTCCATTATGTTTGTGGTCAATTAATGGTAACAGAATACAAGCTAGGATAAACACACATGCACAGGCTCTCAGGCTGCATGTGACTGTACCGTGTATCACCAAGGCTCTAAGCATTCCTGTAATGGACGACAACACTGTGAAACATATACTGCATCTACAAATATGAGACACCATTTGTCAGATCGTAGGCGCGGACACAGATGAGTATGATTGTTCGATGGATTTCTTCGTGAAAGAGAAAACCATAATGAAAGTGATAACTCAACAGGAAGGGATCTATGTTAACACATTCACGTTTGTGTTTAACCGCAACTATTTTACATGCCAGCACACAAACATCCCAAAGTCTTGTGAAAAACACCTTAGAAATGAACTTGGACATTGCTTATTTTCAACTCTCGGGATGGCAAAGATGGTCAGTCCATCACTTTGTTCCAAACTGAAATAACTCAACAACTTTGGTAATGGATCTTCATGTATGTACAGACATGTTTCCCAATGGAAGAATGGATCACATGTTGGTGACGTAGTTCAATGTGTTAATGACTTAACATCTAATGAATCCTAATGACTGTAATCCATTGACATTTAAAGTGTTGAATGAAATATCCATGTAACCCGGTTTTGATATGTCTGCTTAGTGATCGCGACTTCTCATCAACCACCATGCTTCAAACTGCTAATACGAGGATTGGGTTCATTGCAAAGTATACAATTCACTATGTGAGCGGTGCTTCGTACATGTGTGTGACGATGAGGAGGATTTCATTTGAATCCTCTGATTTCACTACCTAAGAATAAGAAATGAAGGTGCAGCGAAATTAACAGAAACTATGATTTGAAGCGACAAAAATGTAGAAAACAAAGTGAAGTTTTTGCAAAAATGATTTGAAGAAGCTCAGTGGATAAGGAGTTTGGCAAAACATATCTCAATATGTCACTGATAAACATGGGGGGGGGGGGGGGTGGTATTTTGTGGACATCCAGTCAGTGTTACTGCAGCAGGATGTGCAGGAAGAGTATCTTATCAAAACCAAGACTGTCCCAAGTGGAGGTGAACCACGCATCCGGGAATGTTTGGCTTTTAAAAACCACCCCGTTAGACCCTGATATAGCAGACCTTTTACAAACCGCCATGTACTTAGGCCGTAGCCCTCCGTTTCTGACCACTCTCTCCCCAACATTTAAGAGGGTCGCCTTTTGACTTTACGGAATAACACAGCTCAAACCGCCAGCCTGGTTAAATGGTTCTGATGTACACCGCAACGGATAGAAATTATTTGGGTAATTTGCTGAGTACAGTAAGAGCCAAGATGTCTCTAAACCACAGTGCCTTGTCTTCAATGGATAGGTGGAAACAAATACCAATTCTGAACTATGACAAGGAACTTAAATGGGCCTTTTCCATGATGGCTGAAAATGTTAGGTTTAAAGTATTTGCTTTTTTTTGTACTGTAGATAGTCATTTGGATATATTTTAAATATATAACATTTTCTATTACTTTGCAGTTAACCGGTATACAAATATGTGCCCATGATAGGTTTGTTGGTTACAAGTGGCTCAATAAAAAGTGCACAGCTACTTATTGGTTATGTTTTTAGTCAAAAAATATTTGACCAGAAACTCATGAGTTAATTGTCATTTTTATCAACTTTCACCCATTTTATTTATTAATTATTAGGCTGTTGTACAATTATAAGATAAGAACTCAAACACGAGGAATCAGCTCCAGAAGAAAAGGGGAAGAAGTGTTTGGGTTGCAGGGGTTCAGCAAAAACCTCCTTGCCTATTTGGATTACTTTTCCTACAACGAGCTGCCATGTTGGAAAGAAAAAGCATTTTATAACAGTGAGTTCTGAACAGACCTACAGGGAAAACAAGTCTAACATGTGGATGAACACTGGTTACGCAGGGCCCTAAACTGAAATTGGATGTATTTAAAGCACTTTGTTGGTATTACCACCTGGCAGCATGATAGAAAAAAGACTTGTGTACAACCAAGTGCAGGTTTATTAAAAATTGTTTATTTATTCAAGCCAGAAAACATGACAGTCAAACACAACAAAAAAAAACACTTAACTGCTGTAAATGCTCTACACACAGGAAGGACACAAAGGTGTTGCATCTGCTCCCTCTGCCTGATCCACATCAAATTATAACTACACTCCTCGGCGCTAATAAACTAAAACCATCCCAGTGGGTGAGATGAAACAAACCCTTCTTGGAAAAATGGTTCACCTGTACACCACCGTTCAGCTGTCAGAAGGCAAACCTACTCGAATATCAAATATTACATGAGCTTTGAGAGTCACAAGAAGAGTTGATACTCTTCAGTAAAACATGTAAAAGAGAAACGAATACAACTCAAGTCTGTTGATTTGTCGGTCTGTCCTTTTGGGTGAGATTATCATGAAGAGTATAAATCCTTGGTCCTTGGTTTGTGTGTTGGATGGGTAAAAATGTGCAACTTTAATCAGAGTCTGCCTCAGAGCTGGCAGGTGTGGACGCAGCCGCTTCCTCCTCTTCCTCAGATTCCTCCTTAACGAATAAAAACAAAAAGGTGGGTTCATTTGCATGTGTAATAAAGACAACATGTTGAATATTGTATTCTTGTTACCATGGCTACCTCCCAATGAAATGCCAGGTGCAATCAAATATCTGTCACTCACTGACTTGTATAAATACTTTCAATCTCACTTCTTCATTTAAAATGTGATGAAAAACATAAAGAGGAAGCTAGTTTATTGATTTCCTGTTCTGACAAGGTTTCAAATCAGGCTGGCGTTAGACTGAGGAAAGCGTTCATGCAGACAAGCCACACGATGTCTGTGTTCATTTATAAACCGTGTCTCAATGAGGATTTTTCCCAACAATTGCTTTATTCATTGGCAGATTTCCCATCTAACTCAGGAAGTCATTGTATGTAATGTTGTATATACACATATAAGATTGTATTTTCAACATCAGTATCAGTAGCCTGGTTAGGGCTGCATTCCACTAACTTAAATCCCCCTATCTACGATATACAAACGGTGCATTTCAGTACACAACATAGCGTAAATAGCTAGCACTCACCCGTCTATCACATGATGAACTTCTTAAATGGCTTTTTCTCGCTCTAGCTCTTACCTGCCACTTCCTGTCTGGTCCTTTCCTCTTCGTCTGCAGCAGACACCCGTTAACACTCCTGCCTTATTTAAAAATAAATGTGTCTAGCTCTCACTTCTCACTGAAAGTTATTCTAATCGGTGTTTGAAAAATAACACGCAGATAATTCCATGATGTATGGCCATTGTTTTCCTTAACTAGATCTAGTAATGCCTTTGGATATATGGTCCAGTATCTAGAAACTCATACACCTGCTAGTCAGACCGAATAAAGACGTTTCAGTGGCCATGGTATAACAGCAACTGTTACTATGTCATCTCCTCAACTCAAAACAATCTGCATTAAACTTTAATGCTCACTTGGAGGCGGTGGAAAACAAAGTTGCCCCCTAATGTGTTTATCATAACAACATATGATGAATGCAGACACAGACCCACTACAAAGAGAGAGGTCTGAATGCTGTGGTGACCAGAGGAGGAATCTGATCCTGGATCTCTACTGGCTTTACCTTCTTCTTCTTCTTCTTCTTCTTGGACTTGCTCTTCTTGTCAGAGTCCGATGAGTCCTCGCTGGTCTCGATGAACTCTTTACTCTTGAAGCTGTCGTTGATGGTGCGATCCTTCTCCTTGTCTCCCCCGGCGGACTTCCTCTTCTTCTCCTCCTTCTTAACGCCAGCTTTTTTAGTTTCCCTTAGGAGAAGAGTCACATATGTTAGAGAGCGATGTATTAAAGACAGAGATGAGTTTCTGTGGTGCGAGCCTCACTTCTTAGGACTGGAGGACTCTGCTGCTGCTGCTGCTGTTGCTGCTGCTCCTCCTCCTCCTCCGCTGTCTTTGAACTCTTGTTTGGCGATTTCATACTGCTTCTTCGCCTCCACTGCCTTTATGTCCCACTCCTGACGCAAAGATAGAAGTATGTGTAAAGCAGAGGAATGGATAAAACATCACAGGAGGAAGTCATACAGAGTGGGTTTGTGGAAACAATGCTCTGCTCAGCACAAGATCAATGTTGTCCTGCTAGATCAGTGGTTCTCAACCTGGGGGGCACGCCCCCCTTGGGGGGCGCCAAAGATCGCAACGGGGGGCGCCAGGCCTCAGATGATTTGAGGCCAAATATCATATTTAGACTTTTTTTTTTTTTTACATATAATTGTATGGCATTACATGATTGTCACTAAAAGCCTTGTCTCTACATTGCAGTAAAATATAAAAAATTATTGACTAATTAATTTTAATAAAAATTCAAGTTAGTATTAAAGGCATAAAAATACTTTCTTTAATAGAAATGTTTCTTCTGCCCGTAAAGTGTCCAAACCAGGCTTTTCTGGATAAGCGCATTTTTAAAAACATAGTCATTGTCCATGCCGGTTTCAGTTGGATTATTTGTCACAGTTGCTCCGATCAGATCGGTCTCCTCCATTTTGTATATTATTTACGACTTTTGAATCCACATAAACACATCGAAAAAAAAACGGCTTACTTTGAGCATGTGTTTTAAACAGTTTAATCCCTTTGTGACTTTTAAACTTTAATTACCACTGTTGCCCCCCCCCCCCCTTTTGTGTGTGTGTGTGTGTGTATGTGTGTGTGTGTGTGTGTGTGGGGGGGGGGGGGGAAGGTTGGGAACCGCTGTGCTAGATGGTGGACGAGCTGATATCAGGAGCGCAGAGTCTTCTGTTGCAAACTGAGGACCCGCCTGTTTGGCTTATGCCTTGGAGAAGAATCCTTACAAAATGTCCTTAGTTTGAATCTTTACTGGATTATTGCAGATATTGTAAGTTGCTTTGGATAACAGCGTCAGCTAGAGGCTCGGTAATGTCTGTAATGTGGCACAGATGCAATGACAATGAAACACATCTGGATGTGATTTCAATTATTTTACTTCAAAGCGGTTTGATATCGTCATTCTTTTTGTAAACTAAATGTATAAAAATGCCACATGTTCCACATTATCTTAGATAAACGTAGGCGTCCTAACAAATGTGAAAAATATTTAATTGGGTTTATTTTCATATCTCTGACAATATAACATTTTATAAACCCAATCCAAGTCAACATGGAATAACTCGCATGCTAAAGCCTTTTTTTGAATCTTCCCGTTTGAGTTGACAAATAAAAAGTAATAATTATTTTTCTAATTTAATCAGATTTTCAGATACGTTTGTTTGAATGTGTCATTATCAAAATAAAAGATGTTATTGCGTATCATGATATTATATGATTCAATTACGAAAGGATTTCATTGAGAGACCATAAACCATCATATTGAATGATTGCAGAGTACTTCAAAATCCAAATGATTTTTCATAAAACTTGCACACTTTGCTTTTATGTTGTTCTCTCACACAATGGTGATGCATTCACCAGGGTTAGAGAACAGAGGAGGGGAGCTAAACTCCTCCCTCTCCCTTCCTCCCTCCTTCCTGAGTATCCTGCCTCACCTCCTTGTCCTCTTTGGACAGCGTCCTCCACATCTCTCCGGCCTTCTTGGAGATCTCTGTGATGGAGATGCCGGGGTTCTCAGACTTGATTCTCTCTCGGCTGGCGTTGAGCCACAGCATGTAGGCGCTCATCGGCCTCTTGGGCGCGCCGACCTCCTTCGGCCTCCTCTTCTTCTACTCGCATGGAACAAAGACAGGAGGGTTAATGCCTTGCTTGAACTCGTCTTCTTTCTCTCGTGTTTTTCTTCCCGTCCCAAGTGCTCTCTCACCTCTTTGCGGGGTTTCCTCTCTTTCTTCTCCTTCACCACTTTGACCGTCTTCTCCTTCTTCTTCTTCTTCTTTGTTTCATCACTATCGTCGCCATCTTCACTGCCGCTCTCGCTCGCTGAGGCATTGCTGTCGTACCTGATTGACGGAAGTGGAAAAACGTTTAAGAAGTCAGTGACAGAAAGAAAGAAAGAAAAAAAGATTCCAAAGAGAGACAGCAAGTTCAAGATAAAGTCACTTACTCTTCTGCAATGTCATCATCTTCTTCTCCGGGGTTAAACGACTCATCTAAACAGGACAGACAATCAGAACTTCAGGTCTCCTTAAGCAGACATGTTGTACCTGTCGCACGGAGACGTCACTCACCGCTCTCGCCATCCGAGTCGGCGCTGTCGTTGCCCTCCTCTCGGATCTTTCCCTCGGCCTTCATCCTCTCCAGGTAGGCATCGTGCTGGTCTTCGTCCGAGTCGCTGTACTCGTCGATCTTACCCTTCATGCCCTGAAAGTAAACTTCACAGTCAGCAACAAAAACAAACAAACAAACACAACCCACAATACAGCATCAGCAAAGAAGAGTCCTCCATGACCCACAAGCAGGGCGTAAAAGCTCATCTCGATAAAATAAACTTCTTTCAGGGCCGCAATCAACCATTATTTTATTTGTCCAATAATCACTTGAGAAAAGAGTTTAGAAAGATACTGAGAAATGTCACAAAGAAAAGAAAAAACAATGATTATCATTTAAAAACCTCTCCAACCGTCCAAACCACCAATGATTATTACTCCAATTATTTTTATGAAACCAAAGATTGAAACAATTTACTTGATTTATTGACAATGAAAAAAAACCCACAATGTTGGGTTACGCTTCACAAACACCTGCCTCACGAGAGAGGGTGTTTGATCCTTCACTCTTACTGTTTGAAGTAATGTTCGCTCACAGGATGGATCCCGGTTAGATTCAGGAAACTTAAAGGGGCCCTATTTTCAGGTTTCAGAATTAGATTTCCAGTCAATAAAATCGAGCCACCCTCTTTCACTCCTTCAACGACCTCCTAAAATGATTGCCGTTAAAAAGGGCCTGTGGCGTGTGTTGGTGTTTCTGGTGAAGGGTTTGCTCTTCAATGTTTTTAAATGTTTCTTAAACTAAGAAGTAACTTGGTGCGCAGGTTGTGTTTAACACTAGCGAGTAAGGCCGAAAGAGTTTGAGTGTATGTGTGCGACTGCTATTCAGCAATAACGATGTTGCACATCTGCCCCCAGGAATGATCTCCATTCAGCCAAAAGCCATTGTGCGGTCGGCGATTCTAGGGAACGATAAAGCGAGCGAGCGTATGCAGAAAGTATGGGTGTGTGTCACTTGTCTGTGAATGAATGCAACAACTCCCCTACATCCACTCCAGGTATGAATGAAGGAACTATTTTATTTTCCGAGTGTCCCACACTGACGATAACCCCCAAATGGAGACTAAATGTCTTAAGTTTGGAACTCAAAATGTAATATGACGTTTATACGACCTGGATCGACCTTGAAACAACAGTTGGGATATTAGTGGGCATGTAACTGTAGTAGACCAAACCAAACGGTGTTCTTCAGTCACATCTCATTCTCCATGCATCAAAAGCTGTATCCTCCAGGGGGGCAGACCACCAGTCAGGGAGGCTCTTATTAGAAACCAACAGGAAATGGAGGGCAGGCCCCATTCATTTTCATTGACCTTCTCTGCTGACCCCGTCTCCATGACAATAGATGGTCTCTTCCACAGAGAAACAGAGTCACTGCTTTATCTGACGTCAGACCAACCAGGAACTCGTTTAGGTCAAAAGGAAGGCCTCAAGGCAATCACCAAGACTTCCGTTAGGCATCTTTGTTGAGTGTTAAAGCACACCAAAAGCCCCCGGGCCACACATTAGTCAGCACGATGCAAACCAACTCTCTCACACACACACACACACACGCACACTTAGATATCAGTCTCACACTCCTTCACCATCCAAGCCCATTGATTAGTCATAAATCACTTAGCAATTGTATTGGTATTCCCTAACCAAAATCAGGATAATGGGAAATCTTCCTCAGTAACACACACACACACACACACGCAGCGGCACGCCATGCAAGCAGAAATCACTCCGATCAAAATCAAGCGTAGAGTTCACACACATGACGCCCATGACCATACCCACCTTCTTCTACAGGGCACACGGACAGACACACAGGAGAAGGGCAACAGGGATGAATATCTGGGATGAAGTTCTGACAAAACTTGTGGAATGTATTTGCCAACAAACTGTGAGGTGTGTATATGACTTACCTCTTTGAAGCCTCTGTTCTTGATGTTGAGCTTCTTGGCATTTACAAAGTCAAACAGTTTGCCGTACTCTTCTCTGTAAGGAAAATATAAAGACCGGGGTTATTTTTGACTTAAACAAAAGTCATTTTAAATACACAACTACATGACATTTCTGTTCTCATGCTTGATTAGCTTTTAATTGTTTGTATGTATTATTTACACCTTAAGATACTGGACTTTACTTTGGACCAATTTGTATGCTGAACTTGTTTCTGGGTGACAGAGGGCTGTGTGTAGCGGATTGTTCCATTTGTTCCATGACTAATACGATAACACGACGAAAAGTCTTTGAAAAGTTTAACAAAATCTTTACTGGACAAAATAAACAGGGCTAAAACTGCGCTGCTCGCGTCATATCAGGACTACAGCGGCTGCAAACAATGAGCACAGCTAGAAGGACTCAGTCACTTAAAAAGGGTTATCAGTGCAAACACCTATTAGGCTTGGGAGAAAAAAACAAGATGATCCTATGGCATGACTAAAAGTATAATGAAAAAGCTACGGTTTTCTTTGACTAAAAGACTTCAATGATCAGACTTTTGGTCAACTAAAAGTGGTTTATAAAAGATACCAGAATACTAAATATGATAAAACACTAGAGCAGTCCTCACCTCTCAATGCTGCTGAAGGTGAACTGGTTTCCCTGCTTTGTCTCGATCTCAAAGTCAAAGGAGCGTGTTGTGGTGGTTCCTCGGGCGAAGTTGACGCAGGAGATCTCCTCGAAGCGCAGGTGCACGGGGGGCTTGTGGACGTAGATGAAGCCCCTCTCCAGGGGATAGAGGAGGCCTGAGGACGCCTTGTAGGAGCAGGTAATGCACTGAGCCCCAGAGTGACTGCGGAGCAATGAGGCACATTATTAGGATTGACCGAGTCTGTAAGTAAACGTGGTTTGAGTGTGTCTATCGGGCGCTTACCCCTGGAAGTTTCCGGGCACAGTGATCTTGCGGTTGACCAGGGACTTCATCACCCGGCTGACCATCTCATACAGAGACCCCGACATGTTTTTACTGAGTTTGCCTTCAAAACGGCGCTCCACATCCTCCCTGTTAAAAACAAAGCAAAGAAACGGTGAAGTTACTGGTGTTACATTCATGTCAAGTGAATTACTCTTCCAGACCTTTGCTTCCCTCTAGTGGACACATGCTTTACCACTTCATCAAGGTAATAAGCGGTCTTCAGTAACCAAGGTAACAGAACTTTCATACGAGCCCCCCAACACAACCAAAGCTCAGTTTGCACTCTGCTCGATGCAGCCCCTTAACTCAGGGTCTGCTTTACTGCCAGTTACTCACTCGCTCATGTTGAGGGTGAGGCTGAGTTCCTCTTCCTTGGAGAAGAGCAAGATGAGAAAGTGATAACGCGTCTGACCCTGCTTGATGGGAGGATCCAGACTGATCTGTTCAGACGACACAGAAAGGACAACAGGGAGACATTGAGGGAGGAAGATCGAGAGAAAAAAAAACAAGTGGAAGAAAAAGAGAGACAGAAAAGAAAGTCCACTCACCACAAAGAACATCTGCCTCTGGTCCTTGTGTGGCAGCAGGAATAGACGGAGGACCGTGGTGTAGGGAATCTTGTAATCAAAGGTCTTACCGTGGAGGTGAAGGAAAGTCGGGTAGATACGGATATCGTATCTGAGTGAGGGAAAAGAGAAAGGTGAGATCAATATATCCTTAATCTAAGGTGAACAACAGCACTGTGGACGAGTGAGTTAGGAATTCACCTTTTGTCTTCTTACAACTTGTGTAGCTTCCCGAGCCAACAATGCATTCATTCATGAAAGTAGTTCATGGATTGGATAACAATAAATAAGGAAAGCTGTGTTGATCTCCTACCTTCCTCTGGGTGTGAGACACTGCAGCTCTTTGAAGACACACACAGCGTCTCCTGTGGCCTGGATCACATCAGCCTTAGATAACACATTCTCAGCAAATGCCTGAAGGAAAACACACACACACTTATTAGCACTATTATCAACACAAATGTAAAAAAAAAAATGCACTTAAAGTAGAAGCACATCCTTCCTCACCTCCACGGGGTCTTGGCGTTCATCAGACTGGCTGGGTGGGACGTAGAATCGGACCTCCATGAGGGAGACCTCGGTGTCGTCGTTCTGGTGGAACTCCAGAGTGACCTCGTTCTTCCCCGTGGCGCACTGGGACACGTTGGACAGTGGGACCTCGAACGCAGCATTGTCGTTTATCTCAAATGCCAACAGTGGACCTGCATTGGGAGAGAGAAACAGGAACATGTCATTTATCTACGTGTTTACACTGAGGCGCTGTAGTAGTAGATACTTTTAATTAGAAGCTATGTTTATGGTGTCTTATGGAAATGTGTGCATTCTGGATGGACTCATCCTTTGTTGTACTGCCATTATGAAGTGTACTGTATCTCATTCAAATCTGATGAAACATACAAATAGCTTAGATCCTTCTATTTGGTTAACATTAAACTGAGTATCTTATGACTATTGGTTGCTCTATTTTCAACTGACAAAATAGTTAATTGAGTATTCAGCGACCCTGTAAAAACAAATCCTGCTGCAACTTCACTGGACAGGATGTTTTGGTTGTCGAGTGCATTTTATTTTTTACCTGAGAACTTGGTTGTTCCCCAGTTCCATCCTTTCACACACATGTCCTTCTCCATCACTTCCAGCTTGTAGTTGGTCTTGAAAAACTCAGAGATCTTCTCTAAATCCTGATGGGAAAGCAGTAAGAAGGGGAGCAGAGAGGAGGGGGTGACACCCGAAGCAAGGGAGTGATAAAAAGAAAAAGGAGGAAATGCAACATGTTAGTAAGGGGGTAACACACTGGCACTGCATGGGTCAAAGCCTAAAAACACCCTCCAAAAAGATTGAAGCGATGGAGGGCTAATTAATCAAGACGTCATTTTAACCGCGCCCGCCGCCGAGGCCTCCTGGGAACACTGGAGGTGAATGTAATCCATCTGCCCTCCCCTCCGCCGCTGACAATCAGCCTGTTTATTTATCCTGCAGGCCCGCTTACAACTGGGAAGGACCCACACAGTGACAAACACATGCTCAATCACACACACAGCCAGTGTCCTCATAGTGCACACACATGTGGAAGTGATTGTGGTGTGCGAGTTAGTGCAGTGTAGCGACTCTGTGGGAAACAGGGTTTATGCACCTGGATATCTGCCTGTCCATAAGGTTATTACAGCCAATTAGAGCCAGTGTGCGTTCATCAGCCTGTTTGTTAGCCTGGATTAAGGCATTGTTTAGATAGGAGAGCATGTGTGAGCAGATGTGTAAATGCATGAAAAACAAATTGAGAGTTTGTGCAGAAGAGGCCTGTTTGTGTCGATGGGTGAATGTGTGTGTGTTCACTCCCAGTGTGCTCATCAGGCCTGCTGTTGAGTGTTTCTCTACTCCTCATTATAGTTTTGGCAGATTTGTTGTTGCTCCGCTCATTTAATCATAATAAACACAGACCCCCCACTACCCACCACAGACCCACACACACAGACCCACACACACAGTCTTACCCAACATAACCGTCTGTCTTTTATTATACAGTTTTCATCCAGTCTCTCCCAACAACATTTGAGGCATTGAGAAAACTGGGTAAAGCTTTTGCTGTGGGCCGTCTTCTACTAAATACATTTAAGTCAACTTACAGTCTGTTTAACGTAGTAGACATGCATTGAAAAAAAGCATTACAAACGCTTCCTCGATTAACGGACTTGAAGCACTCTTATCTTGTTTTGTACAGGTGAATAACCGCTTTTGCCCTAAACTTAATATAAAGTTCTGGTATCAAAAAGTCTACCTGACCTTACTACAAGTTGCAACCACAACAGGCAGCTGCATACATTCAATGCAAGATGTGTTGGGCCAATAAAAAAACGACATTTGTAAGCAGCACTAACAGAATAGATGGATAGGATTCTAGATCCCTTGGTCATCAGGTAGACAGTTACAGCCTCTCTGACAAAGGCTCGTTCTCTTGACTCTTCAAAAGGACAAATGTAACGAGGCTCCTGTAAAGCTCGCCAGCGGCTTCAGCTCCAGCCAACTCTCGATTACTGACACTGGCTGTGGGATAATAAACAATGACATCACGCCCTTCGCTCAGGGACAAGAGGATCCATCTCCAAAGAAGTACGCTGATTAACCCCAGGAGACCCCACCGCTCGCAGCCAGACTGCAGGCTATACCCGCTCCTCCATGCCAGTATTTCACTTGCGTGCTGACATTCCCCATACACTCAGAGCAGCAGGGGAAATACAAAAACTGAGGGTGATAAAAAACAAACACAACCACATTTTTGTTCACGTCTGTCTTCTGAGCCAAATTGTTCAAATGGATTGATATAAACACTGACTCACATGAGCCGATGATTACAATGTTTATAGAACACACATGCTAGCGCTGGTTTCCCTCATTAATCCCATTAGGAGCTTTGGAGAAAAGGGCCAATCATTCACATACTTTTGATAACAAGACACACACACACATACACAAGTGGCAGCCTTTTTGCAAGATGGTAGCATTTTTCCATGGAAATGTCAAGACACGGGATGGAAGTTGTTTATCGGCTTTTGTTACATCCCTTGTCATAAACACAGCGCTAAACAAACCAGCAGTGTGTGTCTGAATGTAATATTCCACTACGGCCTTGTTCTCCTCCGAGTAAGGTAACAATTATTTCGCAGAAAGAGAAAAATACAACCAGGGAGATTTAGAGTCTGTTTATGTATCCCAAAAGGAAAAATGAAGTTGGCATCGGTCACAAGCTTGAGGGTCGGAACAGACGTCTAAATATCAAACACTATAAAAAAAACCTGCCTTTTTATTTTTTTTAAACGTTCTCACCGTGTCCCTGAAGCCGTCGTATTTGTAGACATGTCCCGAGTTGGTGCCCAGCTTGATGCCATGACCTAAACACACTCGCCTCCAGTGGGCCAGGTTGAGCTCGGCAGCCGGGATGCTGTCCACCTTCCCCGTCTTGCTGCTCTTATAAACCACAGTTTGCTTGCTGAAACGCAACCGCCCATCATTCTACAGAGACAAAAGAGATACAGATACAAACACAAGAAGACACAGGACTTGGGTTGAAATGCTGTGATTTTAAGCCCCAAAAGAAAGACATTGATTGGCGAAAAAACTAAAATTACATTTTGATGATAGATTTAAATTACGTCTTTTTTTAACAAGCAAATATTATATGTCTTTAGTTATAATAAACTTAACTTTGGATTTGGACTGTCGGTCAGAAAAAACAAGCAGAATGAAAATGTGGGGCTCTGAGAAAATGCAACTTCATATTCGTCTTTTTCTGACATTTAATAGACAACTGATCAAATGAAATAAATCTGCAAATTAATTGATTCTTGTTTAAAAAAATCTGTTTATTGCAGACTGTGTAAAACTTCTTAACAAGAATTACATTGTTTATTTTTAACACAAACACATTTTTGCCAAAAGTTGATAAATGTACTTTTAAAATCAGCATAAAGGTGTTTGCAGAACCATAGATCCATAAACTGAGAGCCCTTATTCTAGATAATCAACTTTAAACCCCAGTACGAGTTTCGGTGCATATAAAGCACATTTTTAATTTCAGACCCTTGCTTTTACACAGTACGGTTGTGACGTTATCTTTAATTTAATGTCAGCGAATTGTATTCTTACCTATGTCCAAGCAATACTCAGGATAACACATTTTTACTGCACAGACATTTGGAGTTAAAACATTGCTGGGCTAGCTTCTTTTTTCTTTTTTTTTTTAAATAAGTCAATATCCACCTTTGAGTGGATATTATTCTGAGCCGATTCCCAGTACAGTTCCTGTCTATATATCAGTTTAAAGAGCAGTGATGTTTGATGAGGATACTGACCCAGGAACCTTTATGCTCCTGGTAGATGTCGCTGAACTCCAGTGTGTCCCCCATCTCGGCTACAGGCAACGACTGATGCTCTACAGACAAAACAAAATGAATAAGATAAGACAAATGACTTGTTATGCTTCTTTATTCTTGCTCTCCACTACATTTTGGACGAAAAATATTGCACATCTTTAATCTATTACATTTATTTGAGACCTTGAACTACTTTTGCAGATTTAGATTAATAATAATAATAAAAATACTAGACTCAGTATTGTATTTCTGTCTTGTAGCTTTTGGTTTTCTTTGTGATAAGGTTCATCACATTTCCGACTGATGCTAGCTAACGTAACTGTGCTCTCAGTTTAAAGCACAGAGCAGAGTTGTGAGCTAACGCTGGCCAATAGTTAGCCTTAGCTGTTAGCTAGCTGTATCTTGAGCCTCGTTACTTCGTTATTTTCTTTAGACACAAACCGCTTAGTAACGTTTCGGTAACACCATTTACGAATAAAATCGATAACTAAAACCCACGCTGCGGCACTAACAATAGCTAAGCTAACTTCAACTGCACTAGGTGCGCTTCTTTTTAATACGTTGTTGCAATGAGTTCGAGTGAGTGCTCCATTTTAACAGTCACAGTCGTGTCGCGCTACAACACCGCTCCTGCAAAGACACCGCGTACATCAAATCGAGCGCTCCAGCAGAGCTAGGCCAGTGCAAATACATAAAGTGATATTCACAGTTCATGTGCAAACAAAATAGCTCAGCATTACGCACGTAGGTGATATAAATTGCCTCGCTACTTACACATATCTCAAAAGGAAGATCTAAAAAAGCAATAAAATACGATTTGAAAACTTCATGTCTTACTGTCAGTGTGATGAGATGCCTCGCCTGTTTCCCGCGTGTAGCATCGGGAGCTAGCACTACGTCACAGGAAAGAATCGTGAGCTGAATGTATGTTCTTCCGGTTTGGCGAAAATATGTATTTTTTTGTGTTAAAGACATATAATTGAGGGGAAAAAACAATAAGACTTGATTTCGATTACACTGTTAGTGTATAAACGTTGCATGAGTTATCGAGATAATCATGACAACTCCTGTTTGAAATTGTTGCAGAGTCTGTGCATGGTAGAGCTGACTGCAGTGAACACCCACCACCACTGGGTGGGGCACAACTCATCCAGAGAAATCGCGTATTCTACAGTATTTTATTCTAACGTCGAAGTTGTAATATAAAACAGTACTTAGCACAGAATATACATCAGTACAGTTGGAATACTTTCTTAAAAATACTAGTGAAGGAGAATATTACATACAACACGTTGAAATAGGCAAAACTGTTGAGATTTTGCAGCTGAATGATACAGAGCAGACTAGATGTGACTGAAAGCCCTGATCAAATCAAACTCAAAATATTATACAGATAGATTTACCTGTTTGTGTACTGAACCTTTGAACACATTAAACAGTTTTCCCCCTATAAACCCCATATATTGCGTTGACTTTATGGATTTAAGAAAATGTGACGTAAAGTAAAAACACAAAAATACAAATAAACAGTGCATTTGTATACTACATAAGGGTCCATGTAATGTCTTTAGCATTCAAAACAAGATAAGATAAAAGTATTATTTGGTTTTGAGAGGGGAAATGTAGGTCTAGCCAGCATCACAAAGAAACAAATAAGAGGCAACACAATAACAATAAAGAGGTTTATACGACAAAATAAGAATTTAAACTTTAAAAAAGCTAAGAATGAATTAAGACCCATTAAAAGAATGTTAGGTGAAATCTAGTTAAATTTAAGAAAGTATTTAAGGTGGATCGAGGTCCAATTGAAAATCAGCAGTGATGCTTCCACCTGAACACACACACACATGCGCGCGACACGCTGTGGGCTGCTGCTGGTATGCTGAGTGACAGCTGGAGGTGAGAGACGAAGATCACCGTAATCCAACAACTAAAACCCGAGGAATGAAGGGAGAACAACGAAATGCAGTGGAGCTGGCAAACCCTCTTCCCGATCCCTCTGCGTATCAGCCAGAGAAAACCGACGACATATTTCCTCATTGGGACTCAGTGTGTTATGCTCCATTGATTGTATCGCAGTTAATGGGAGGCCTCAACATTTACAGGCCCCATGTTCTTATAATATTCCTGTCGACAACTATTCACATCATAGGCTGCTCAATGAAATCTTACCTCGGTTTTTAACCGTGATTTTTTCGTCATACAAAGTCCCATGGTATTCGAAAGTGTAAATGTATATCAATATAAATTATTTAAAGATTACGTTGGGCCTTTTTTGCGTGAAGGCGTGGTAAAAAGATTTTTTTTAATTGTTAACTTTGTAAGGCCAATTCAAAGAAAGGCACACGAACAATTAAGTATAAGCCAGTGGAAAGTTACAAACAATTTTATATAATAAAAATAAGGCTAGAAAACACAAGACCAGAGAGAACCTGTAATGCACTTATTATTTCATTTATTTATTCACAAGTTTAAATATACAATAATCATAAGATATAATGGAGACATGTGAAATGGGACACCCCAATAAGCTATAAAACGCTTGAGAATAGGGGGCCAGAAAATAAACATAACATTCATCAATACATAGGCCGATAGAACTGAGAGAGTTCATGTATTATACAGAAACATTACAACCCAAAAACCTAACCCACCCTAACCAAAAACCATAACAACTAAATTACCACAACAACAAAAAAATGGATAAGAATAATAAACACAGACAAATTATATAGGAACATGCTGATGCATATAAATGCATTTGAGAGGAAAGTAATTCCTTATTTCCTGGATGATTTGAGGGTCTTAGGGGTGCCCGGTCCTCCTGACCTGATCCCCTGTATATTACGGGGAAGCAGATTAAGATCAGAGGGCCGCGGTCAGTCCGTGTTCAACTGGACGAGGAGCGATATGAGCGGTGACAAGTCCCGAGGTTCAGCCGCTCCGTCCGCCTGAGCTGTGATGCGTCAACCCGATGAATCACCCGCAGCACCGGGGAGGAGGATACCGACACAAGGAGAGACAGGGATGGGAAGGAGGGGAGGAAAAGGAGAAAGGGGTAAAAAAAAAAAGGAGGAGGTAGCTACAAAAAGGCTCCGCCGTCATTCAGTCTGTCACATAGACCACACACACCCAGCCAGCGGAGCGTCAATATTCAACCTCCATCATTTCATATAATCGATACTTTCATTTATAGGATTACATCGACATCACCCGCATTTTCCTTATTTTTTGTCCAGAGAGAGGAGAGTGATTTATGAAAAGTTTTTAGGGGCGAAGTTTTCCACAAGAGGACATTATTATAGGTTTATTTCAGCTTTTAAATTCACCAGTGGATAAACTTGTGGGAGCAAAGTGAACGGAATTCCGGAATTGGGAGAAAATGAAAAGACTTTGCGGAGGTAAGTAGGCAAACATCATATTTAACTTTTGAAAACAAACATAAACACGTAGCCTATAGGACCTGGACTATACTTTCATATCATCTTTCCTTCTCGAATTATAATCTCTAATTGGGAATTGATTCGGTTGCAATTGTCTTGTCGTTCATAATTGGAAGCATTCTCTTTCAAATCCAATTAGAATTGAAAAATGTGAACATTTTGGTTTCAGATCAAGCCGTGCTGTTTTTGCAAAAATTGCTAATATTATTCTTTCTTGTGGTTTCATTTTGTAGGGTAATCTTTGTAATTTAATTACACATTTAAAAAAAGTTCTGGAAAGAAAGAAAGTAAATCATAGGTTTTTATTAATTAATGTTAACAACCAAAATTATTTCTTAACGTGGTTGTAAATCATGTCTTTAAGATGTATGATAAAGAAACACTGGATTTGTTGCTCATTGACAAGCCTCAAACGTTTTTAAAGAAATAATAGACAACAAACTATTACACATCAAGCAGACTTTTCTAACACAAAGGCAAACTTTGTAATCGTTTAAGAGATTTAAATATATATATATTTTCAAATGATGTCAATGCAGAGGACTGTTGGGTTAACAGACCCAACAGAGAGTGAGTTTAAAGTGTGAGTGTGTGTGTGTGTGTGTGTGTGTGTGTGTGTGTGTGTGTGTGTGTGTGTGTGTGTGCGTGTGTGTGTGTGTGTGTGTGTGTGTGTGTGTGTGTGTGTGTGTGTGCGTGTGTGTGTGTGTGTGTGTGTGTGTGTGTGTGTGTGTGTGTGTGTGTGTGTGTGTGTGTGTGTGTGTGTGTGTGTGTAAAGGAAAAGGGGGGCTCTCTTCTTCACAGTAAAAAATGGCAGGGGTTGAGGGGGTCAGAGACAGCTAAAGCCCCTGTCTAGTTAGCTGTCACCGATATGAGAAAGTACATGATTCACGTTAGTCAGGGTGTGAGGGCTTACACACACACACACACACACACACACACACACACACACACACACACACACACACACACACACACACACACACACACACACACACACACACACACACACACACACACACACACACACACTGTTCCCCCTATGACTGGTGCGGCTGCTGCTCCTTGTCTATAAAAAGAAGGAAAAGAAGGCGACAGAAAGATGGCTGTGTGATGAAATGATGCGCTGAACCAAAGATCCCCAGCAATTCCTCTCTCTCTCTCTCTTCCTCTTCCACTCTCCACTCCTGCCACCCTCTCTTCCTCACCCTCATTATCCCCTCTAGGTGGTCACGCCGTGAGTTCAAATTTGCTGACGGTTCGCCGGGGGGTTCACACATGTGACCACCTAGACAGAAGAGAAGAGGAGAGCTGAGTGCAGAAAGAACTGTTGCTCCCTCTGATACTCAGAGCAAATAAATACAAAGAAACCCCAAACACACACACACACACACACACACACACACACACACACACACACACACACACACACACACACACGCGCGCGTGCACACGCACACACACGCACACATGCACATACATGGACACACACACTGACCTCCCTAGGTAGACACACACAAAACAATACTTGTTAACACTTTTATTTGTTGTCCCTTTCATACGCAACCTATTATATCTCTCTATCTCTAACACACATACACACATACACACACACACACACACACACACACACACACACACACACACACACACACACACACACACACACACACACGTGCACACACAAAGACAAGGCTTGTTATTGCTGGGAGGGTTGAATTAGTGTCGGTGTGTTTCAGATAAAAGCGTCAGTGTGTGTTGGACCAGTGAGCTTAAACACACCCGGCAATAGGAAAAAACAAAGGAAGAGAAGAGAGGGAGGGACGGGGAAGTGGAGAAGAGAGGAGAAAGTGAACCTTTCACATATTTTGATTCGCTCAGCGCCATCCTCAATTCTTCACGGTATATATATGGATGTCAAGAGGATTTGTGGAGGAGTTGGGGGGAGGTTGTGTCTGTTGGGGAGTAAAGAGAGGTAGAGCCGGATAAAAGTAAATAAGAGAGAAAGAGAGAGGAACTGGCGGTAGAGGGGTTAATGCGGTGCAGATTCCCGATTGACAGAAGTTAGCAGCACCCAGAGGGGAAGAGAGAGAGGAGAGTAGGGGGGAATGATATAAAATGAGACGGTCACGCTTTGAACAGTTACACATGCTGTTTACATTTTTCTCAAATTAACATGGCCCCTCGCTTCAGAAAACTCTCTCTCTCTCCCTCTTTCTCCTTTTCCTCTCCCTCCTTCATTTCTAATCCTCTCTTCCTCCTTCACCTCTGTCTCTATCCTTCAAGACCCTCAAATATTTGTTCTCACTCTCCAGATTAAGATCCATAATACCATAATAGACAAGAAGTGTAGATACTACTGTTAAAAGTCCCTCAGTTAAAATGTTACTTTAGAAAAAGTATATTGAATCATCAGTTAAAACATATTAAAACATTAAAAGTAATTTATCAAGAAAAATGGCGCCTGTAAATATTGATTAAATTACTGGATTATTTTCACTGATGGATCAAAATATAACCAGTCTTTTTTTATGTTGTGGCAAGTCAGGCAGCTTGTTTTAATTTGTATATTCTTGGTGTAAATGGATCTATTCCAATATATTTTCATACGCAATGTGACAAGCTTTAAATAATAGAGTGAACAGTAAAATGCTTACTGCTTAAATGTGGTTGAAGTAAAAAGCAAATCATCATAATAATGACAAGAATGATTAGAAGATAACTTCATTAATTTAAGGGGAAACAGCTCACAGCAGACAGCGTATAAAAGACACACTGCCACATGGTACCATTATATAATGTAGCCACTGAATTAAAAGTAAATATTATGATGGAATCAAATAATTTAAAAAAAGTGAGTCCCCTAAATAAAATCAACATTAAAAAAGGTGATACATATTAATTAATTAAAGCAAACAAAAGGTTGTAATTGACTACATAACAAACTACAGTGGTCTAAAATGTACAAATCACTTGTTTTGTCAACCAAAAAGTAAACATTTCAAATATCTTCAAAGTTGTATTAAATGATAGCGGAACAAATCGACAAATACTCAAATGTCTTAACACTAAATCCATTATCTGAAATGCCATACCATTCCTTTTCTCTCGATTTGCTATAATTGAGTGATCATTTTAGATCTATTGTATATAATATCTCAGAGATGTCAGCGCTGTAACTAATTACATCACGTTGTTACTTTTCCCTTCTGCTTCCTTACTTTCTAGTAGTGGCGGAGCATGGACTTTATTTAATTAGCACGTTTTTTTTATTTATTTTGAGGTTATTTAAGAGGAAACCATGAGGTGGAAATGATTAGGAGGGGGGTTGCATTAAAACCCGGAGGTCTGAAAAAGGGGAAGGAGGGAGTGAAGGAGATGGAGCCAATTAGTGAAAGGAAGAGAGGGGAGCGGTAATTAGGGAGAGAAAGGAAGGAGAGTTTGAAATGAAGGTTTGATGTTTCACAAAGATTTAGAGAGCGGGGCTCAGATGAAGCTACAACGAAATTGAAACCAAACATGGCAACAAAAGAAGCTCAAAGCAACTGTAATCCCCATATTAAATCTTTTTATTTTTAAGGCCATGGATTGACTTATAAGGTGAAAAGAGAGGGAGTTTACGACTATTGAGGAATAGTTTTAAAGAGTTTCTGGGTATAAACAACAATTTTATTGGGTTTTTCAAGTTGTTTTCTTTTGCCTTTGTTTTTGGGTCATTGATGTTTTTTTGGCAAACCCCAATCTGTGTCCGTGCCAAAGGGGACCAATTTGGTATTCAGCATGAAAAAGCTCCAGAGGAAGGATTCTCATGGGACAAGAGATGAGAAACGTTTATTTTATTTGTTTGTATGTGTGCATGTTTATATGTATTTATTCAGAATAATGTCCGTGTGTGTACACAGATCTCCATTGCAGAATCTGGATGCATGTGTATGTGTGTGTTGAGTTAGTAAAGGAATGCACTTTTGATCCAGTACAGACTGCACATAAATCTTGTCTTTAACTGTACACAGACACACAACACCGACCCTGACCCCTGAAAGTCAGACCCCCCTCACCCAACGCGTGTCTCCGTCCATCGTCCATCGGCCTGATGACGTGTGCATAGTTGTTGCCCCTGGCATGCTGCACAAGTGTGAGTCTTTTTTGTCAACAAAGCCACAATAAGCCTCCAGCTCCATCTCTGACAGGTTGGCTTTATCACCAAAAAAACATGGAAGAATAGTCAGAAGATGGGAGAACATTTTTAATACAAATGTGACTTAATGTAGTTACATAAATGTTAATAGAAAACTAAAAGTAGCCAACTCAATGAAACGGCTAAGTTACAATAAGTAACACACATTTTTGATACAAATATCTGAAACTGCTTCCCACAGTCTTCTTCATTAAACCAAACATTTAGAGGTGTCGTCAGGTGTCGGTGCCACACTTGGTGGGTTCAATCGCTGAAGAAGACTCTGGCATTTAAAATTCGTAGGTGAACCTTGACCTTTTGGTGGAATCACACAGTGTTGGTAGAATCTTAAACTCAGTAAAACACACTGAAAACCCTGAAGTGCCATTATTTAATCAGCCTAAATGGGCTACTTGAGGTTTTTCATCACAATAACCTCAAAATGGACTCATATTATGAACTGAATTGAGACTGTTAAAATCCAGAATGGTAATCAAATTTCATCAAGTCTGGATAGAAAAAAAACACATGAATCAGATTAAATCAGATTTAGGTGTTGGTTGCTTTTTGATCAAATACATCTTTTGATGCTCCTAAACACATCATCAGTGATGTAACCAGGGGTCATCGGGTGTTTCGGGTCTTTCAACATCATACCATGACTGGCGACCCAGCCACGGTTGATCAGGCCGTGACTTGTTGAGCCCATTGAAATGTAACATATAGAAATGTGTTTACAGACTCTAACATTGAATTTAAATGCATTTGAAACCACTAACAGCATGACAAATTGCATGCACGTAGCATGAATCCTGGCTAGATACACTAGTCTCCTCTCTGCCTAATGTTATCAAATAAAATAATAAAAGTGGGAGGATGTAGCCTGCAGAATGTTGTTCCTTTTCTGAGAAACCCACCCTGGATTATGTTTCAACATTTTGTTCCAAAATTTGGCTTGATTCATTTTAAATATTGTCAAAGTCTTATGCTTACCCAACCTATGGCATCAAAATATAATGTAGTCATTCTAATCAATGTTGCACTGGAACAAAAGTCGTATAAATAAACATCTAATTTGGAGCAGTTTCAAACATCTTTTCTGTTTAAGACCTCTTTCAAGTGGTTGGAGCAATGAAGGGCAATCTCTTCTGGCACTGGAGCGAGTTTTTCCTGGACCAGACCGGAGAGATTAACTCGCACATGGTTTTCCTACAATACCATATTCAGTTTAAGTGCTTGTTCAAAACCTCAAGTGCGTGGTGCATGTTGGGAAAGATGAAATATTAGTCCTTGGATGGATGTAGCGCTACACCCACAAACACTGGGTCACTGGTTTACCAAAACACTGTCTGGAGTGCAAATGCCAAGTGTGTTAAGACGCTCTTTATGCCCCTGAACACAACCTTGCGGCCTCAAATTCAACTCTGCACCCTGACCCTGTGCTTATTTTTATTTCCGACCTATATTACGAGCTCAGAGCTCTGGCGCCCGATGAACCTCGCGTTGAGCTCTGCGCTCCACATGGCAGCCAGACTCCTGAGTGCCACATCTGACTTTACACCAGCGAACAAACCATAGATAAAAATATGATCTGTTGTGAATAATGGAGCTCCCCTGTGTGTGCATATGTGTAACCTTAATACGTGCTTTAATATGTAGAAATTCACAGACACATGCGTGCACAGGGGCAGGTCATGGTCGGCCGTTGCAGGGAACCCCTGTGTTGCTGTAATGCAATCCTCCCACAGAGAATGTTCTGGTTGCAACCCTGCCCTGCGGCGTGTGCTTCCACTGCCAGGTACGCAGCCCCGAGCCTACAGGGCTTCCCTTGAAGTTGAGCTATACGCCGACTTTGGTGTATAGTTGCTCAATGTAATATTATATAACAACAACATGACTCTGGGTTTGAGTTATCTCAGTTTACGTGTAGAAGAGATCGAGCGGCTGTGCGGAGGATGCTTTTAGATGTGTCAGCGCTCAATCAAAAACAACAAGAGGCTCTTACGTCTGGCAATCATCTTCGAGCATATGGCTGCAGACAAAAGAAAAACGGTTTGGAACCGTCAGATTTTTGCCATGGAGACTTTTCTTCCTCCGTCTCAAGCTCATTTTTTCTTAATACCTGTTTATTCCTTCTGAATGCAACCCTTTTTACAAGCTGTGTGTCCTTTTCCTTCAGGGTTGTTTACTCAGCGATGTCGTGTTGATTTCGTAGTGTTTTGATGCTAATGGGGGATGTACGGTGGGAGGTGCCCGTGGCTTGATGAGCTCCAAATGTTCACGCGTCGCTGAGAGATGCTTATTGCTTCTGACAGGTGATGAGGCTTTAGCGGTTGATGAGATCGAAAGGCTTGGCTGACGGGGGTTATTCTAGTTGACTGATTTCAAGGTGTGTGTGGGAGCAAGTGGGAGTTGCCTGGACCCAACTACAGTGCTTTAGAAAATGGGAAGAAGCTTTGATGTAGCCGACAACTCAGGGTCAACCGTGGAAGAGTTACCAGCAATCAAGAAGGGGGGTTTTCCCTTTAAAATAAGCAGTTGTTTGTTAGGTTGTTTTCTATCACTCTGATGACAAGCAGTTTTAATCCAGTTTATATTTCAAACAGTTTCCCAATCTGTCACTCAATCTGTCTCTAAAACTCAAGCTAATTAATTTGAACAACTTTTTCGGCAAGCCGGAGCTTGTGAGGCTAGTTTAAAAAGACATTTTGATTTACTGCTGCAATTTGTAAGGAATGAACTTTACTTGTCAGTGTTTTCCAATGATTTGATTTCTGTTTCACATGTTTGGGTTAGGCACAGAAAACAAAAAATAAATACATATTTCAACAAATGTCACTGCAATTATAGCATATTATTTTTTTAAGCAGACTATGGTTTCACAGCAAACTTCACATTTGTGTGTGTTGAGTATAGAGTGGATAACATCGTTAGGTTTCTACCCAACCCTTGTTGGGGAGTGCATACCAATACGTAAGCGGTTGAGTCAGAGGAAAAAAGGTGTTGACTGTTTTAGGTCAGAACTTGTTTTCTTAAAACCACCAAAAACATGTGAGGGTAATGTTTTGTGAGTGTTTAAACCATCCTGTGGGGCCTGTCATGATGGATAGATGAAAGAAAAAAGAAAAAGCAACAGAAGGGGAGAAGGAGAGCTAATCGGGGTTAATTGGCTGCTGTTATTTTGACCCGAGGCAGAAAAGAGATAAGAGTGTTGAGAGAAGGAGGACAAGTGGGAAAGAGAAAGGTATGCTGGGAAAGCAAGGCAAGTTTAAGTGCAGTGTGATTAGTTTTAAGAGGAAAAAGGGATAACATTGTTGGAGCAATGCGATGCCGAGGTGAGTCAGAGAAAGACAGATAGAAAGTTGACACATTGTGCAATACATAATTCACTCCTGCTAAACAGCAGCATGCTTTGCCCATAATTGCGAGCATGAATCACTGCCTACCGTCTGTGTGTCAAGAGGATGAGAGAGGATGGAAAAGGATGACGGAGAGCAGAGACAACGAAAGAAATGTGTGCCGCACTCGGGCGAAGTGCTGTAGATTTGTCTGGAGAGGCTTTGAAAGCATAAGCGTGCAGAGACAGCAAGCATGGGACGAAGAGAAGTGGACGTACATGAAGTTCCTTAATGTTGAAAACCACCTTTCAGCTCCAATTTTCTCTGTTTGAAACCAGAGACAGGGGCACTAAAAGGTTCTCAGTGTTACACCCCCCTCTCTCTCTCACACACACACACACACACACACACACACACACACACACACACACACACACACACACACACACACACACACACACACACACACACACACACTACAAAATGATTGTATACACTCACAGCAATGTGAATTTTATCCACATATATAATTAAGACTACAAACATTCTCACAAACACTCACACAGTAACATAAAACACCTACACAAACACGCTGAAACCTAAACAAGAAGTCCACAGCAAACATACAACTGATACAAACACATTAATGTTTGTGATTGTAAAGCCACATGTCTTTGTTTGTGGGATGTCGGTGCTGAACGTGTGTGTGTGTGTGTGTGTATGTGCGTGCGTGTGTATGTGTGTGTGTGTTAAAGCGGCTGGTGCATTGAACATAGGAGCCATTTGTCTGCCTGTCTGAAGCTATTAAGAGAGGTTTTATTTGAAGCCAGAATAAACCTCCGACAGCCAGAAACCTCTAAAATTAGATTGGAAACGGAAAAAGCTTTATTGGCAGTGTCAGATGACTCTGACCTGGCAATATGTAAACAGACGAGGCCATCGCCATAGAGACAAAGAAATAAACCAGAATATTGTAAAAAGAAATACTATAAACAGTGTAAAGGTGCACTGACTGGAAACTGTAGCTGGAGGTGATTTCAGTCTGTTGAGCTCTCACATCATCAGATTCATTAAAAACCAAGCATCCAAGTTAAATAATCACAAAATGTCTGAGAAAATAATGTCGGAGATTGATTTCACCTCATTGTTATGATTACAAATACCTCGGGGCGGTGTGTTGATTATCACTTGGACATCCATGTTGTGTGTCCCTAAAGAAATACCTCAAACTGTCGGTGTGAACTAACTTTATAATGTCTCCACAGTCCATCAACACCAGCTTGTCCTGCTATTGGCTGCTGCCTTGGCGACGGCCCTTGATTCTTCACACAACCTGGCCAATGAGAGGAGTTCGATTGAAAGCACCTACGAGCTGACCAAGTACCTGGAGTACCAGCTCAAAGAAATCAAAGACATATATGTGAGTCTTTCTATGTGATTTTGTTTCGGTATGATGTCTCACTGCAACAAAGGTTATCATAAAAACTATAAACAGCAATATTTATAAGAATAGCTATCACTGTGGCAAACGTAAAAAACGATTTGACAATTTGAAAGGTCCTTCCTGGTCAACCTACGGAGAGTTATCCCCTGAATCGGCAACTTCAGTCGAATTCATGGGGCTTGTGAGTTCTGTCAACTTGACTCTCAGCGCTCTCAGAGTATCGTTTTTGACTGCAGCAGGAAGTTGTTTTATGAGAAGAAGCTATAAGAACTGACTATACTAAGCTGAGAGACAGATTACAATAGAAAAAGGAAGCGCTGCAGGGCAGGTAATAATACAACAGGACCGAGAAACCTTTTTAAAGTGCTGACAAATCAAGGCACTCTACAGCTAAAATGATATTAAACATTTATTCTTCTTGAAGACCTAGTGTTGAAAGTGGATATGCAGTTGTTTAGAGAACCTTATTTGTATAGTCAGACACTAACAGGGGAACAGAGAGCAGCCTTTAGCATCCAAAGAGCTAGATAATCCCCTCAGAGTTTGGTAGAAAGCAAGAAAAGAGTGCATTTTTAACCTAGCCAAACCAATTTGTAAGAAGAATCAAAGCCAAACAGTGATTTTTGTTACAATGATAATTCAAAAGTTTACCTCCTGGTTCAAATTTCACATTTTTTACTCGACTTTGTGCACAGACATTTTCCCTGTCTGTTGAGAGAGTATCAATGAAACAACATCAGCACTCATTTAACTTCCAAATAAAATGAAGTATTCTAACCTTTGGCTTGTTCACAGCCTTATCCATGTTATGTTACTTGGTTTGTTATACGTCACTGTAGCACTGAAGCTGTATAAAGTGTCATTCATCTGTTAAAACTTCTCTTCCTTCTTCTGATTGTTGGTGTACCTCCTCCAGCTGACCTACCTAGGCCCTCCATTCAACGAGAAGGACTTCTCCCCCCCCCGTCCCAACAGCACCGCTCTGACCCTGCCCAGCGCAGCCACCCGCCTGGAACTGTGGCACGGCCTGGAGAACCAGGCCCGGCTGGCCCAGAACCAGAGGGCTTACTCTGTGCTGCTGGCAGCCGTCAGGGAGCTGGCCCGCTCCACCCTCTGCCCCTCCCTCAAGACCTCCCTGCTGCACTTTTGCACCGGCCTGGATGGTCTGCTGGGCTCCATATCCGCACTGATGACCACCCTCGGTTACGCACTACCTCCTTCGTCTGCAAACATGGATATTAATGCTGGAGAGCTGGGGCTTCCTCAGAGGGCGGGCTCCCGACCTGCTCCACTGATGAGCCAGAGCCTCTACAGGGCCAGAGTCGGGACCAGGACAGAGTCTAGTCGTGGTAACAACCAGAGAAGAAGCGGGACAAGAGCGGTGACAGCAGAGAGGGAGGATGGCGTCACCGTAGACCTGGTAGGGAAAAGGAGAAGCAAAGAGGGGAGGAGAGCAGAGACGACCGCCGCTGGAGGAAGAAGTGGTGGATCAAGGGAGAGGGGAAGAGGAGGAAGAGGGAGGAGAGGGAGGAGGGAAGAGCCGGAGAACGGGAAAAAGATCGACAGTGAGGAAGTGGACGAGGTGGAGCAGGACGGAGGTGAGGAGAGATGGGGGACGAGAAGGTTGCTGAGTGTCAATGAGGATGGAGAGGACTGGAAGTCTGAACCCAGGGGGGAAGAGTCGCCTGGCACAGAAAACACTGACCATCAATACAGCTACAACATGAACTCTCCTCACATGGACACACTCAGGAAGGAGGATGGCTTTATTGTAGAGAGAAGCAGAGGAGCAACGGCGGAGGAGGAGAAGCAAACAAACATGGAGGCTATCTCGTACTCCTCCACCATCCATCATCAGCGTCGGCCTCCTCGCTCTCTCCTCTCCCCCTCCCTCCAACCTCCCCTGTCCACCCTCTCCTTGCTCTACCAGTTCGGAGCGGGTGAGGAGCACACCCTCCTCTCCCAGCCTGTCCCTCTCTCGTTACAAAGGGGCACGTCCCTCCTCTCGCCTCCTCTGACCCCGCTCCTTTCCTCCACCTCCTCTGCCTCCGCTTCCCTCTTGTCGGTGCGGCCCACGATGAACGACTTTGCCAGGAAGGTGGAGGGGTTTTGGATATTGAGAGAGCTGCAGAGTTGGTTGTGGCGGTCGGCGAAGGACTTTAACCGCCTCAAGAGGAGACTCAGAGGCTGAGACAATGAGACACAGAAGTACATTAAGAGATCTGTTGTTTGCCCAACGTCTGAGTGGATCCACATCGAGAGCTTTAAAGGACTACTCCAATGACCATTTGTAATTAATAACTTACCCCGTACCTTAAATACTTGAAGAAAACCTAGTTCTTCTTGCATGCCTTTATGCTGAAAGCAGAATCTAAAAAAAATGAGAAAAATCTTGATGAATTGAGTTAAACTGGGACTGTGTTTAACAACAGCAAAACTATATCAAACCATTCATTTACAAACTCTCACAAAATTCATACAGTTTAATCACATTTTCTTGTATCCAACTAAAACTGGAAATGTATTCTGCACAAGTTCTCTGAGACTTTGAAACCATTTTTGGATTCTATGTTCAGTCTAGAGGCATGCACACGGGAAAAGTAACTGACATTCAAATAATCATTTTGAGGCTGAAGCGTTCCTTTAACAGGCAAAAGCACATAAACACATTCATGGTTAACACATTCATTCATACTGTACTGGAATAAGTCAATGAAGCACTATTTGGCAGGTCTCCAGAGGCGCTAATGGAATATAACACACACAAAGCCAACACATTACCAGCACTGTCACCCGCCTGATATACAACAGCTCATTGAGCGAGACACACTGAGACTGAGCTGGGTTACCGGACAGAAACAGATCAACAGAAATACCACTGTAGGTGGATACACTCACTCACACACACTCACACACACACTCACACAGATACACCGGGTGACGGGCAGAGAGACAAACAGTGCATTGAGGGAAACCGGATTCGGTGACCACCAGATGTATGAATCAGCAAACATTCATTTTCTCGAAAGGAAGAACTTTTCGGAACGGGTAAAAGACAAAGGGAGAGGAGGAAATGACCAGAGCGATGAAGAGGAGGAGACAAAAGGGCAAGAAAAAGAGAGGAAGACGGGATGAGACGTGAGTCAGGCAGGGGATGAGCGCTGGAAAAAGCTGACTGAGGAGTATTGCTGAGTAATCTGATGTCAGCCGGTCAGTTACAGTAACTGTACAACAGCGACACACACACACACACACACACACACACACACACACACACACACACACACACACACACACACACACACACACACACACACACACACACACACACACACACACACACACACACACACACACACACACACACACACACACACACACACTTACTTTTGTATTTTGTGCCTTAACAAACCATTCACTTTTATGCTGCTTCTGATTAAGTGCTCACTTATTTGTACACTTTTTTATTGAATTCAGTCCATAGCAACACATATTTAATACAGTCTTAAAGTCTTATAGAATAGAATACATTTCAGTAAGAAAATAACACTTGCTGTGTTCAGTTTATAAGGAAATAGTTTGACATACATTGGGAAATACACTTATTTGCTTTATTGCTGAGAACAGATAGAGATCACTCACTAAAAATTTAGAGCAGGAGAACGTTAGCTTAGCATAGCACAAAGACTGGAAACAGAGGGAAACTGCTAGCTCAGCTCATTCCAAAGGAGGCAGAATCCACCTCCCAGCATCTCTAAAGATAATTATTTACCACATAATGTCAAAAAATGTAAAGCACACAAAAGTCATGTAAAATTAACGTCGGCCACATACAACCATGAAACTTTGAATATGTGGTCATTTACACTTGCGGTGGGCAGGTGGCATGAGATTTCCTAAACAAAATATATTTTTTGCATTTATGTTTGTGTACGGAATATATATCAATTATAATTGGAATTGATCTTTTCCGATTCTCAGAAATAAAGCAAAAGTCTCAAACTTGTCCTCCACAAGTAAATCCACACTCTAGATACCAAGCATTAGATGTGTAGTTTTTGTTCCTTTTTAAAACATGAAACCGGTTACTTTTTCTGTTGGTTAATTACAGCTTGCTTAATTAGTTTTTCAGAAACAATATATTGTTCTGTCTTTACAATGTGCCTTAGATGATGTGGCTAAAGGTTATATCTTTATAATATTTATTGAAAAAGATGTTTATTTATTTTTCTCCACTGTGAATATACTGTATTGTAACTCAAGAGAGAATAAATATAGCTTTTGTACAGAGCGCAGTGTTATTGGTCATTGGGGGGCCCATTGGGAGGAGGGAAAAAAAGAAATACTTATGGGATTTTAGTTTGCAATGGTTTCAGTTTTATGGGGATGGTTTCGGGTGATTGGCACAAGGGGAGAGGAGTTTGGGGTTGGGGCGGAAAACAAAGGACAGCTTACATTCGTGACAAAAAAATAGAGCGAGAGAGGCGGGGTATGAGAGAGTTTTTATTTGTCTGCCCTGGTGAAAATTTACGATCTCTCATTTTTCCTTTTATCTCTGTCTTCCCACCTCCCACTGCATCAACCCTCCTCCTACTTAGCTTTCTTTTCTCATCACGCTATCTCACGAAGATCCTCTTCCCCAAAAAAACATCCCTCTGACCTGTGACAGTGAGGGACTTACATGAAACAAGCACAGGTAAAACACAGCCCATCATAATCCCCCCGACCGCCGGCTCTCTTGTTGTGTCTTCAATCTTTGTCACTCTTATAATGTGTACTCTTGTGTCATACTCTTTGTTCAGCTTCTTTACCTGTTATCATTTTTCACTCTTTTTTTATTTTGGTTTTATTGCTCCCGAATACGCTTTTTTCCCACATACTCTGCAGCTCCCTGGCTCCCCTTCTTGCCCCAGGCCAGATATTAAAGGATCAATGAGAATATCCCCTCCATTACCTCCGAGGTACACACCTGCACACAACGACACACCGCCCGCCATGAACACACACACACACACACACACACACACACACACACACACACACACACACACACACACACACACACACACACACACACACACACACAAATGTGGACCATATGCTGACAAATAAGTGCACACCTTAAAACACAGCATGAGCTGAGCAGGATGTGACCTTTATGGGATGTCGATGTAGTCAACACTGACACATCACACACACTCTCACTAAGTGGGGGAAAGGGTTAACGCTGACACACATACACAAGATGCTGTATGTTTTTTACATTCAGTAAGCAAAGACTGAGGGTCCGCGAGTAGTCAACAAAGGAAGCTTTGTATGGTCTGTGTGTGTTTGTGGTGTGTGTGTGTATGTGTGTGTGTGTATTGTTTGCCCGAGTGTGGGCTCGCAAGTGCAGCTCGTGTGTGAATCATTATCTCTATGTTTCAGAAGTTTGTTGGAATTAGCCTCGTCATGCGTAGCTATGTAACAGCCATCACTCAGCGTCACCTCTCGTTTTCTCTTTCTGTCTCTCTCTCTCTTCCAGCGAAGCAGAGACAAATTGCTGTAACTAATACGTAACAGGATTGCTGAGCCCTGTTTGAATGAGTCAGACGGCTACGTCTTTGATATAACTGATACTGTGAGTGACAAGCATCAACATTATTGGCTTGTTCGATTTATCAGGCAGCTGCTGGCAGAAAGAGCTATGTTCGACTGGCAGGCCGTGATGATACTTTATTGATCCCAATTTGGGAAATGATTTCGTTACAGAAGCAGATGTGTGTTCAGAAAATACAAATATTTAAAATACTTTAAAAAGTGGAAAAGAGAATGAACAATTGCGAAAGGAAATGCACAAATAATAGAATAAAGTGGTAAAAAAATATGAAAAGCTGCCATCTAGCAAGGCGCCAACCGATTATAAGACCTTCGACCTACGACTTGTTGAAAAACTTTGATTTCCTTTCAGAGAGCACCTTTTTGGATCTGATAGATGTGTATTGCGATGGTTGTAACCAATCGTAGTAATGACAAATAGTAATTGTTCCTGGAAAACAAGGAAAATGGTGTTCGTATACACATTTTGTGTCCAATTTAACTGTGTTTATACATGTATGAACACAGAACTATTGGGATGCTCCAGCTCTATAGCAATGATGAGCCTGTGTCTTCACCCACTGTATCACATCTTCAGATCTCTTATATGTTTGGACTCGCTCATAAAACCATTTTGAATGTTGTTCACCTGGATGCAATTTTTCCATCTGGAATAATAAAGTGACTGAACTGAATTGAGCAGCAGTTCACTGAGTCCATTTTGGATGAATTCAGCAACGGTGTCAAAGAGTTTTATTTTTTTAATTGCAGCAATTAAATATTTTAAATTGGTTACAGCTCTGATTCATGCCACTGAATGGCTTCTTTCCTGAAGGGAAATCTTTTAAAATATATATAATTAAGAATGATGGCCATAATGTAAATACTGTCGTTAAGCTTCACTTTAAACTAACACTGAACACTGAAGATATCCCTTAAAAGAATCCTTAAATAGGTTGCTAAAAGCAGTTATGCTTGTACATGATGTGAGGTGTAAAACACCTGTTAACACTTCCTCTTGCTGTTGTTCTTTGTTCAAGTAACTCAAGAAAATATCTATACCAAATATATAGAAAGTTACAAATCTGTCAAAATTATATGAGTGTTGCCTTGTTTCAATGCAGTAACATCCGCCGTAAAAATATTTTCCTATTACAAACCTAAAACTATGAAACGTTATCTTTCTATAATATTTAACATTATATGTGTCATTTGAGGATTTGTGTGTGTGCGATCTAATGGCGGACCAATCTCCCAAAAACCTGTGTATGCCTTTAAGATCGGCAGATGCTCTTGTCGGGTCATTATGGACCTCCTCTTCCTCTCTGTCTGTCTCTCACTACACTCTCCTATTTATCATTTTTTCGGTCACACTCTGTCTCCCAATCTTTTTCCCATATGTCTCTCTGACTTCCTTCACCGTGTCCATCCTGTCTCAAACTGCACGAGTAGCCATTTTGTGTCACTTTTGCTTCATTTTCTCCCCATGTGTCCCCTTTTCTCTGCTACAATCAAACCCTTTCACGCTTTCCTCAAATTCCCTCGGCCACCCCCGTGTTCCCTCTGCCTTTTTCCATCTGTCTATCTCCTCGTCTCCTCTTCCCTCTCCCCTCCCTCCCTCTCTGTTCTGCTCACCTGCAGCACATAAAAATTCCTCTTTTCTTTCTCCAGAGGATTGTTCAGTCTCTTAGGGATTTACTGCATTCCTCTATGCTTTCTCTCCCTCTTTCTCTCCATATCTGTCTCTCTGTGTTTCTCTCGGTTTTGGCAGCACTACACAACGTTTGATTCAGATCTTCTCTTTTGTCTTTTTAACACATTTGTATCCCTCTTTAAGCCCCTCTATGTTTTCTTTCTCTATCCCTCACTGTCTTTATAATAACACATACTAATCCTATTGCTGTCGTTTCCATGACCCACCCTTTTTTTTGACTCCATAGCGCCCACTTTACCTGCCCCACCTGGCCTCTCCCTGCTGCTGGGTTTCTGCCATGAGCTGAAACATCCCGCCTCCACTTACTTAGCTGGAGGGTGCAGGGTTGGGCTGCAGCTTCTCAGCGTTGTTTTTTATTTTGGGGGGGGTTAGTGGGGAGGCACTCCAGGGCCCGGGGCCTGGGATGAGTTTGATTTATGAGTTAATCAATCGGTCGTCCGTGTGAGTGAGCAAAACCGCAGAGGTGTGTGAGCTCTTTCATGTCACTGTCTCATCATGTTGACTTAGTCCCTTAGGAAAACACTGGGAGCTGTCATTCCCCATGTTGCTCAGCTCCCTGACATGTTTTCAAAAGCAATTAGGGAGAAAAAGGGGCCGGGTGTTCATTCATCTGATGGTTGAATGGGTTGTATGGTTGAGTATGTTTGTGTGCGTATCTCACAAAAGTATTACCTGTCCATGGAAAGTAGTGACATGGCGCTAGAGGTTTTAAAATGTTGGCCTCGGAAACAAACTCAAGCCTTGTTTTGCTGTGTCAACTTATCATCTTCACATGGTGGATGTGACAGCAGACAACTTTCGAACATCACTCACACACTGCCAGCAAACTCGCAGTAACATCCCACTGCATTGATGCTTTTCGCCCTTTGAAACTTTGCCCAATATGATGATGAGAGATAATGTAAAATATGATTACAAATTAATGTGTAGGACAAGAGTGGAGATGTCCCTCTTTTATCACCTAAAACGTTCCTATCATGTTAAAATTGGACTAAAGAAAAGCTGATGAAATTGTTAAGGCTCAGTTTTTTCTGAGGCCCGGTTACCAGGCTCAAACCTAAATCCCCTATATATTACAAGACCAAGAAGAAGACTTCAGCGTCTAATCTTTCAAATCAGGCATTATAGCTTCAGAAAAACATTTGTTTTTCTTTCCTTGTGCTTTTCTTTCCCCCGCACTCACCGTTTCTCTTTTTTTCTGCTTGTCAGTCTTGCCAATGTTTGCGTTCAACCTATGCTGGGGAGAAAGTGATGAAAGAGAAAACAGGCAAGCTACTAAAGGGAAACACAGAGGGAAAGAAGATCCAGATGACAGACATATGAAAGAGCAGACGTATGATGGCATCTAGAAAGTCTGATAACTGACATGCATCCTGGCAAAAGCCCAGAAGAATAAATTCAAAACAGAGGGGGAAGCGAGACAGAGCGAGGTAAACACATTCATCCATCACAGGTTACATCTCTGCACCTTTGTTCCACAAGCCAAGCTATCCTGAGGTGATTCCGGTTTTTAAAGCCAGGAACTTGCCTCTGTGCATTTATTTTTGCTCAATTTATGACAATCATATTCCTCCCCATCCCTTGTGAGTGAGCAAAGACGGTTTTTGTTCTCTCTTCTTTTCCCCAAGGCCTTGGGTGGGAGTCAATGAGGCATTTTACATGTTGCTGTGTAGCAGTCTACATTACATGTTTGACGTGTCACGGTTTGTTAGAGACTAAAACGCCTGTTTTGGACCAGCTGTCCACCCACACAGGAGGACTTACAGAGCTCTGTCTCACTCTTTGTCTGTCTCTCTCTCTCTCACACACACTCACCTTCATCCCACTCTGTGACCTGAAAATGGGAGAATGGTGTGAAAGGTAAATAGAAAGCTTTTAAACTGTCTGCGGGACACACAAAGGCAGGAGATTATAGAAGAACTACCGACAATCTCTCTCTCTGTCACACACACACACACACACACACACACACACACACACACACACACACACACACACACACACACACACACACACACACACACACCCACACCCACACCCACACCCACACACACACACACACACACACACACACACACACACACACACACACCCACACCCACACCCACACCCACACCCACACACACACACACACACACACACACACACACACACACACACACACACACACACACACACACACACACACACACACACACCCACACACACACACACACACACACACACACACACACACATCCACACACTTGTTATTGTCACTTAGTAAGAGACGTTGACTTATATTCATTTCTTGGAGACCTACCCTATCATCTTTACCCTACATTCCACAACCCCACCTTAAACCTAAAAGATAAGTATAATGATATTTTTCTCATTGTCAATAAACTATATATTTAACCTTCCAATAAAAAAATAATAACAAGCATCCATCCGCCACTGTTGCGTTGGGTTCCTTTATTATGATGAACATGGGCTGTCGGTTTTGTTAACGGAAATTAAATAAAACAACCTACAAATGCAAGTCGAAGAAATGTATTCAAATCTTTAAAACGTATATTTTGAGACAACTTAAAAAAAACATTTGCATATTTGGGAGCGACCATCCGGGCTTGGGGAGCCAGACAGTTAGTTCTCTGTTGATTTCTGGTATTTTCATGGGCTTTGAAGACAACAATAAAATACAAAATATTGCAAGTCTTTTAACCAGAAACCTAAACCAAATAAATGTACATAAATGTTCGTTACAATCCCTCCAGGATTGTTTTGTTTGTCAACAGGATTACAGAAAAATCTAATGGCCTGATTTTTATTAAACTTGGGGCCATGGACAAGGAAGAATGCATTAAAATTAGAATGCATTTACGTTTGGAACAGAACCCGAAATTCAGGGCAGAAAAACAAATTATATTTTCACTTTTGTTAAAGTTGCAAGAAACCTTATTTTGTTCCAACAAAAAATGGCATAAAGGAATACGCAGAAAGAGATTCATAAGCAGATTACCCACCCCCTTCACTTGTACACTCCTGAATACACAACACACATTTCCCTCAGACTCACAAGACTCGTTCAAGGCTTCCCTGTTCTTTTTTCCGAAAATTCTCACAAACGCTGGACTTTTTTTTCCTATTCCTGACCCACAGTTCACCATTTCAAAAGCATAGGAAATGGCAGAACCAAATATGTCCTCGTTCCAAGCCTGGAAAGTACACAGTGCATATCTTTTTACGGTCCTCTTAAGGACCCTAGGTAATACGATGCTACTTCTTCATTCCGTCACGCTGTCTGAGTTTTCTTTTCTTTAATTCCTTTCTGGTCTTTCACAATTTGAGCACATTAAGACAAGACTGGACCAAAAACAACCCACCAAGGCTTTTTTGTGTTTGCCTGGAAGGACAGACAATGATGAGCAAGGAAGAACGTTTAGAGAAATAAAGACAGTCTGGATTCTTTGTCTTCCTGACCAGATGGATGAATGACTCTGAGCGGCTTTGATTCACATTCTATTTGTGGCAATAGTTTGATGTTTGACAGAGATATAAAACCTGCAGAACCACTGCACAGATATCCAAAGGAGAGATTCCCACAGTCTCTGTTTCTCTCAGTGCTGGCAGTTTGAATGAAAGAAAAACCTCACAGCTGCCATGCAAGTATTTACTGCTAGGAGCAAGAACATTCAAAAGGATCCAGAACAAGTTGCTTTGAATAAGTTTGTGCTTTCATGTTGGGTTTGCTTGGTAGATGGAACAAAGATCAGTGGCGCTGGTCAGTTTCACCCTGGGTTCCTCGGTTCTGTGTGACAGTCGATGTTTGTCCCTGGGCAAATATCTCAGTGGGAGCTGAAGTAACGAATGACAAGAATTAGATTTTGCGCAACGTGCCCCGACGTGATTGACACTTTCTACAATCAAATCAAAGTGCGGACAGCTGGGACTGATTTCCCACAACTGTTGTGGTTTAGGGACAGAAAACCGAACGAATGGGAAAGCAAAATACAGAGGAACCGAGTAAAACAGAGACAGAGCTTGAAATAGGAATTATTATTTTTCTTGACGTCACATGAGATTATAATTCAGAGCTAGGATGCTATTTGTAATCTGACTGTTGTCGTTGTTTTAACAGGAAGAGTGACTGAAAAATGGGAAATTGAACATTACCACAGGATGCTCTTATCGATAAGAGTCTCACAATCCACAGCAGCTACAGTCATCCAAGCCTGCAAGAAAGGAGTTTTGTGTCTATTCTCTTTTTTTACATGAATATGTAACAGGTTGTGCTCGTAGTTTCAGATCCCATGTGAAGAAGCGTATGTGAAGCACCGACACAAAAAGCACAACAATGAGCTAAAATACACTAAAACTGTGTGTAAAGATGAGGGGAAGTGACCCCCTTTAACATTACACATCATCGGATCCATTGTTGACATACAAAATATAGATAAGAGCAACTTTAAGAACTCAGTTTGGTTGAAACAAACCATGTTGAATAACGTTAAACCGCGTTTAAATACAAAAGTCTTGATACTGGTCAAACTCAAAGGCAGGACATCGTAGCGTCTGCCCGGCTACATCACACTGCCTCCCTGCTCTTTTTCATTCTGAATATGTTGTGCGTCTCTGTAGCCTTGACATAGTGAATCTTACAAATTGGGATAACAGCAAAGACAATTCTCACCATCTAATTGTTTTGGACTTGGATGTACACACAAAAGGTGACAGTAGTACATACAACATGTGTGTAGTCTTGTTTGTACAGGAAGAGGGGTTCCACTTTGTTGCCCTGCCTAAGATTTCTTTGTTTCTGCTTTTTAAGTGATTTTATAAGGGTTTTCTTTCAGTATCCAAACCAAGTCATCGTATCTTGAAGCGCTTTCAGACACATTTGTATTTTGTGTATACTGAACTTTCTGAACTTTATTTGTTGGATGTAGACATACATGTTTAAAGGCTGGAAAAGACAGCCTGACAAGCACTGTGTTTGAAGCCCTTCTCTGGCACATATGATTCCAATAAGGGTCAAAGAAGACTTTAAAGTTGACTCAATCACTGTTGATTTGAACACAGGGCTGAGGTTGCGGCCTCTTCCTGAATTTGCTTTGCCCTCTCGTGGCTCCTCACGAGTCACAACATTTCTACAAAGACACTGAAGCTTGGGATTTAAAAAAAGTGTTCTCTTTGCTGCAATTTGTTTTATAATGCGGTAAAGGAAGATCGGAACTGTGGCTAGGTAAAAAGAGAACATGAGGATAGTAAATAATTGTCTGAAGGGCATCGGGAGTTAAATGCAAAATCAGGAACTCAAAAACTTCTATCACAAACATGTATTTTCTTAACCTACGTGGGACCTATCTTTGCTTCCCAGTCTCCAAAGCTCTCTGGGAAGTTTCATTAAAGTATGCTTTTAAGTTAATGCAAGATCTTATCACGCATCTCCACTCAGCTCAGCTCCTCTCTCGCTTCACTTGTTATCACTTCTAATCTTCTTCTTCCTTCCACCGTTTCCCACTGCCTTGCTCAGTCCACCCTCACCCCCCCTCACACACCTTTTCTCTCCCTCTGTCTGATTTACTCAGCCTGCTTCAAGGCACTCATTATCTACTTGAAGTTATGGAGTTCCTTAAAAGGCAGAAATAGAAGAGGGGCAATACTTGAGGCCTGAGACTGTAAGACCTCCACTCTTCTCTCCTCCTCCCTCAATCCATCTTTTGTTTTGCCTTTCACTCCCATCCCTCCGTCCACAGTTTGTGTTACACCAGTAGCCCTGTCGCTTGTTCATGTTTTCTTTCCCTGGCTCATCCATCATGTGCTGTCGCCAGCGGTTGTGATGCTGTCGTGTAATTATCATATTTATGTGAATATGCTTGTTCTGTACTAGTGCTGCTTGGTTTTATGCACACTCAGGGTTCCTTTGACTCCATGCCCTTGGCTTTAAAAGCTTCATGTCATAATTCAAGCCAGAAGGAGACGTTTGATTGGCCCACAGGCCCAACGGCACAGCGGGATCTCTTTGATTTTTCACCACTCCCAGTGGGGGCTGTCATTTTCAGACAAACAATGAATGTGCTAAATTACTTATAGGCATCTATTCGCCTAACAGGGCATAAATGCACCACAAGCAATCCGGAGGATACAATTTATTATTGGTCTTTCCGTACTGTGAAAACATACAGTTTCAATTTGAGGAGCCACGCTGGGAGTCTAACCCATAACCACAGCACGGCTGGTGCCATGCTCTGCCCATGAGCTTCAGAGCAGGAGCGTGCACAGAAACAGCAGGCAGGGTAATCACAAACTACACCCGATGCCCTGAAGCTCCAAAAGCCTCCCGAAAGCATACTGTGGCTCAGGCCATGTTCAACCTGGACTCCATTTTCACATCTTCTTTCAATTCTGACCAAAGTCTTATTTGCTTATAATAAATCTTAGTACATCTTTCTTTGCCAGAATGCCTGGCTCTTCGTTCCAAAAAAACTCCCAGGGTCTGCTTGTGCTTTAATGATGGATAATGCAGAAAGGTTTTCAATTTTTGAATAAGGAATCTATTATGCAGCTATTGTGTGATTTTTCAAAAGAGAATAAACCTGTTTTTTGGAAATAAACGTTGAAGTTGTACGTTAGTAGTTGCTACACTTTAAGCCTTGGTTTAGTTTTGCAGCAGAGTGACATCTTATGTCTAACATTGCAAGGAGACATGATGTCAGCGGTGTTGGGGATATATTTTCCAAGGCCCATAACTTTGACCCAGTTTATCAGTTCATACTGTCCTGACTGAGCACACCCACCTGCAACTTTGGCTGCTGTGCTCTCAGTGGTTTGTCTCCCTGTTCCTGCCTGTTGGCGTCAGCTGATAGAGGTGTTATGATTCTATCTTGTTATGCAGAATGTTAATTATTCTCTCTGAACTAGCTAAATACATGGGTCTGGGGTAGAGTTCTTCAGAATTGATTGTGGCATCTCAACCGTGTGGTCAACCCGTGGCCAGTGACATGTCTTGTGAAATCTCTGGCCGAAGCTCCCAATAAACCGTCAGTGTTTGCCATCAAAGCTCCAGCTCTCCATCGTGTCTCTCTTTGAGTCCTGACTCCAATTGCTTCAGAAGTTTCCCCCACAAGTGGTACACTAGCCCACTACAGTCATAGCCCTGTAGTCGATTTTTAATTTTTCCCTCTCCTTTACCAAATAGCCTGTACAACATTCAACATTCTGGAGGACCAAGCTTGTATTTCTGATAACTTCCACTGGCTTCCAAATTAGCCTGATTCCCACTGGACATTACCTTTCGTTATTTCATCTCCTGCTGAGTGCCATGTTAAGCCTCTTGCACATTAAGTTAATATAAAGTATGGTTTATGCAAAGAAAGGGGTCTCTTGATGTGGTGGGAGCCCCACTCAGCGTTTTGTAGCACCTCATATGTTAACCTGTGGTGGTGACCTGTGAGGCACTTGTAGTCACACCAAATAAATAGCCTAAATTGACTGTCCTTGTTGTGTTTGTAGTGATTTATTAGCAAGTGAAACCAGACACAAACAGCAGATAGCTCCAAGGGAATCTAATGTATCAGTGCCAATATTTGATTTTGCCAATGGTGGTTGTTTTGCAGCCAAGAGTGAAATATCAGAAATTCTGTTTTTCCAACTCTGCTGCTTGTAATGAAAGTTTAAACAGCAGTACATGAAAGTGGCAACTTCAGGTTTACTGCCTTGGCGGTTGGAAACAAAGAAAAGTGTAACTATAGTGGCAACCTATAATCAAACTTCCAGTACAGAAATTGTCTATAAGATTGTAATCACATCAGATAAATAAATAATATGAAGTTTTCTGATTATAATGGATTTAAGTCAAAACAAACAGCAAGGCCACATCCTTTAATCTGTTCCTAATACCGTTTTCTTGTTTCCTTGCTCATTATTGACTAAACAAATGAATAACAGGTGGGCTTCAAGGTGTTGAAAACACTGCTGGGGCTGCTAGTAGGATTTTATTTTTTGTAAATCCATTCATATACAGGATAACTGGCCGCAGCCACTTGAGGGAAGATGAGACAGCGTCTGATGAGTTGTTGGGCAGAATAAGTTCAATGACGGTTAATGGGGAAATACTTTCCAAGTTGAATAATGCAATAGTAATAGATGGCTTTAGGAATGAAAAGAAGTAGAAAAGCCACAGAGTAACACAAGGGAACAAAAGGCTGGAAACAAGGCGAAAGATGTATTCACGCTCTGTTTTTCTTGAACACAGCACTGGATTACATTAAGGAAAAAGCTCCTGCTCTAAATCTTACCAGAGGGTAAATAACCTCACTGGAAAGTCTTTTGTTTCAGCCCACAGAACAGTTTCCTAAATGATTGGCCAGTAGTTAAAAAGGTTAAATAGACTTCTCTTGTAAAAAGTAGCCCCATGCTGTTTTATTGGGCTCTGTTGCCCTCCTGTGGCAGGCAGTAAGCATTACTATTAGTGGATCATGACGCTTCAGGAGCTGTGAGTGTGTTCAACCACCTGTGTGTAGTTTTGAGCTGAGAAGAGCGATGTGTTAAGGTCTCCTGCTAATGGAATCACAGGATTAGATATGTTTCAGGTACCGTGAGACTCGCCCTCTCCCCTGCCAACCCAACAAGCGTCCTCACATTAATGAAAATTAAGACCACATTGAGTTTGTGAGGGTGTGTGTGCATTCGCTGATTGCTGTCTGGACCTTATTTAAGTAGAAACAGATTGAAGAATGATAATTAGGTCTAATAAGATGGAATTTCCCTAACTATGTCAAACAGCAGCCGCATCACAGGGTTGCTTTTAAAGGAAATTCAGGTCAATTGGAACCACACACACACACACACACACGCACACACATACATACACACACACACACACACACACACGCACGCACGCACGCACGCACGCACGCGCACACACACACACACACACACATACACACTATCCTTAGCACAAAACGTCATATGAGGATATGAGGCCTTTTTCTGCTGTCATCTTCTCCATCGTAAAATAGTTTTTTATGTAAACTGTTTTATGTTATGTCAACCTCAGGCAGTAGTTCAACATTTGGGCGAGATATTTTCTTCATTAAAAAACTATTAATAATAAGATTGATTCCATATCAGTGAACGGTTAATGTGAAGCAACATTCAGCAGCTGGTTAGCCAGCCCAGTCTCACGGCATTTTGTGTTATAGTCACGAAATTAATGCAATCTATTGATTCGTGTTCACCAACACGATTTTCGCATTTTTTTCGTGTCACACAGAACGATTTTAAAAGCAATGTATTTCTATTGGTAGTATGTTTCGTGTGCACCACGTCTTTTTGTCACGTCGGGTCTTGGAATACTAGAAGCTGTGTGGTTCATAAAAACATATTCTTACTCAATATCTTACTCTAAGCCTAACCCTTTTATTTTAAATTGTATAATGTCTGAGTTTTTTTGCCTTGCGCGAGGAAAATAAATGGCTCAGAGCCTCAGAATACTGAAATCTGTATTTTTTGTCATATTTGTTTCCTTCTAAGTTGTTATTATTTGGTGCAGGCACGAAACATGTAGTTACCAATAGAAATACATTGCTTCTAAAATCGTTCTGTGTCAGAATACTGAAATCTGTATTTTTTTGTATCTCTTTTTCCTTCTAATTTGTTATCATTTACATTGGTTTTAAAATCGTGCTGTGCAACACAAAAAAAAGGGGGGAAATCGTGTTGGTGAACATGAATCATTAGATTAAAAATCGTGTTGGTGAACACGAAATTCCGTGAGACTGTGTTGGGTTAGCTTAGCCTTGCACAAAGACTGGATTCAGGGGAAACAGCTAGCCTGCGTACCAGCACGTCACAAAGTCAATGCGCTTAACCAAGAAATAGTCTAACATAACTCCCTCTAAAAACATAACTTGTTAATTGACTTGTATAGTTTTAGTAGGCCTACAGATTAAACAATCAAGATAATAATTATGTAATAAATATTGACTTTGATGGGTGCTCCGAGGCAAGTTTTTCCCCCAACTTTATGCTAAGTTTATTTAGAATTGGAGGATGAAACCCTCTTTAATTGTCACACATACATGCACACAGCACACACAGTGACATTTGACCTCTGCATTTAACCCGTGCTAGTGCTAGGAGCAGTTGGGGAAGAGAAATATGTTGTTGGGAATATGGTTATTATAGCTGAAGGAAAGTTAGATGAGGAAATCGATACCAGTCTCAAGTCTTTCTATGGTAAATATGAAACTAAAGTATACCGGCCGGGTTACTTGGCTTTGCTCAAAGATTGGAAGCAGAGGCATACAGCTTAAAGGTAACACAATCGGCCAGCACCTCTCAAGCTCTCTATTTACCGTGTTACATTACGTTGGTCAAATTAAGAACATTTGGACCTTTATTTTGGCTGCAGAGTCCAAAAAGAGAATGCTCACTTTATAAACAAAGTAAAAACCTCTCATAAAAGAAGCCAAAAGTCATTTTACAAACAAGATATAACATGTTCATTAGTGGGCTAACTTTGAAGCTTGTTTCCATTCTTCATGCTAATGTAAGCTTCCTATCTGTTTGCATTAGCCTCAAGTTTAACAGCCAGGTGTGAAAATAGTAATATCATTTTCTCAGCACTTTCTCACATTGTGAGATCAGTGGGAGTTGTTGAAAATATAACATTATTCATTGCTTCTTTTCTATATTGTTAGTGCAGTCTCTCAGTTCTCAAACGTGGCAGCTAAATCCTGTCTGATTTGGAGCAGAACTGACACCTCTGAGAAAAGTTGGCCATGAGAGAAAACAGTGCCACGTCGGGATCAAACACAATCCATCAACGTCTCTAGAGATGGGATGTTGATGCCTGTCAGTCTTTAAATTCTTCCAAAGTCGTGCCAAAAGCTCCAGGGCTCCTCTGAATCCAATCCAACTGCATGTTTTACAAATGGAGAAACTGTGAGACAGTAGTGAATCTTATAAGAAGTGATCATCCTGCCAAGATATCTCTTAAAGCAAAGTATAAAAAATGAGAAGGTCAAACAGAACGCCTATTTCAATGTCCAGAGGTTTACAAGATCCTTTTGTCCTTGGCTTCAGTCACTGTTCATGAGTCCACCAAAAAAAAGGAGATTCATGGCAGAGTACCAAGACAGAAATCACTGCTCCATGGGAAGAAAAATGAAAGCTTGTCTATATTTGGCCAAAAAACTTCAGTGATCTTAAAGCTTTTTGGCAAACACACATACAGTATGCTTCATAACGTTCATAACCCAAGCCCTGCTGTTTATGGCATTACAAATGATGTTGAGAAATATCTTTATTGTTTGCTGAATTGTCAATGAATTTGGATTCAGCAGGCTTGTGTTAAGCTGAACAGAAAGTCTAAAAGTCATCTTTTTAAGAATGTATCTTCCTAGTTTATTAACTCAGTTTTCAAGTTTGTTGTTATCAATAGAGTTGTTTATTATTCGCGCAGTTAGAAAAGCAGAAGTTTTTGCAAAGGATTAAGTAGCTTTTATAGACATCTACAACTGCTTATGAGGTAATGGGCTATTATCAAAGCACAGTATTTGTTACTGCAGATATTGGAGCTGATAAAAACTCTGCTTTGTTCATGTAAACTTCTAAATTTCAATAACATCTTGGATCTTTTTGGGTGGAGATGTTCTGATATAGCCTCTGGATTTGCGACAAGCCTACTAATACAGAAGTGCAATAAAACTAAATAAATATGTAAATGGTATTGAACCTAAAATTAATAGATATGGTTCACATAAATGTGTTTCACCCATGTTTTTCCTGCTATGATGAGTGAAAATGTATGGTGTTAACAGACCTTGTCATATTCACTAAAATGGAGGTCAATAAAACAAGCATCTCATTCTCTGAGACCCCATTGAGGAATTCTCACTGTGAGAAGGCATGAGATGGAGAACGTTTTTGGCTGCAACGGTTATCCTGAAATGGGATGATAGTCATTTTTGGATAAAATGATAGGTTATTGTTTGACATCCATAAGAGACAAGGCATTTTGCAGATGAACATACTGTATCAGGCACTAGATTTAAAGAAAACATCCTTAGTTTGTCACTTCATTGTGCTTTTTAGAGGTAGGCAAAGTCAAAAGTTGTCATATTTGATCAGGAACTGATTTCATTTCCTAGGTCTCTCATTGAAAAAAAAAATCACACTGTTAGGGTGAGTGAAACAGGCAGGACCCAAATGCAGATTGAACAGAGAAAATACCTTTATTTCAAGGTTTAACACGGACAAACAGAACACTACCCTGTGAACACAGTCACAGATAAACAAGAAACTAGGGCCACCAGGGTGGGTGGAGGGGGTCTGGAGGACGGGTTTTGGGCTGACAGCCCAGGAGCACAGCCGGAACCATGGCTGCTGGGGCCAGAACTGAGGCTGGAACCATGGCTCTTGGGGCTCGGGCTGCTAGCCTGGACTTGCGACTCCCTCTCTTAGGAGCCTTTTGGAGGCTCCGTGGACCTCCAAAAGCCAGACGAGTTCCAGAGAACGGCTCCTGGAAAGGAGCAGGAACTGGGGAAGAAGCAGAGGTTGACTCCAGACGGAACACACCGAGGCGTATGGTGTCAGGTTGGGAATTGGGAGGCAGGGAGCTAGCATGCCTGGGGCTAGCAGGCTGGGAATCACACAATGAGAGGAAGTCTAAAATCCAGCCAGGTAAGAATTTCACTAAACCTGGTTTCTCCATAGCCATCTGGTGCGCCTCAGACAGAGCAGCCTCTCGCTGCTGAACTCCGGACGCTCCCCTCCACTTATCAGAGCAGCCAGCCAAAGAAAAGGAAAACCAGAGTAATTCCAGCTCAAAAGGATCTGCTGGGCCCATCCTTGGTTGGTTTCTTCTGTTAGGGTGAGTGAAACAGGCAGGACCCAAATGCAGATTGAACAGAGAAAATACCTTTATTTCAAGATTTAACGCAGACAAACAGAACACTACCCTGTGAACACAGTCACAGATAAACAAGAAACCAACAATGACAGACAGCAAAAACATAACTTAAATACACACAAGACTAATCAACGAAACAAGAGACAGGTGAGAAGGGATGAGAAAACACAGAGGCACCAGGTGAACACAATCAAGTAAACAGGTAGGAGGTACATGTAGGAGGGAACACACACAAGAGGTTTCTCAATACTCAAATTTCCCCTCCTCGACTCCTCGACTCCTCGGTCCTCCGGTAGTGACCCGGAAATGAATTTCAGCGCGCCATGTTGAAGGACATCTCATTTCTCTAAATGCACTTCGAGGACCGAGCATCGAGCATCGAGGAGGCTCTCTGGAGGAGCTCTAACCGAGGAGACAATGATGGGTCCTCCACGGATGCATTTCCGGGAACGGTGGAGGCATGACGCACGGCCGGACTTATCTCAGCCAATGACAGCTCTGCATGCATCCCTTGGATATTATTTTAGTAACTGCTCTCCGCGATGTTTACAGTGATAACAGCTGTGAGGTCTGTGCAGAAAGCAGAGCAGTGTGTAAAATATATATCACTCAGTATAACAGGCCTACATTACTCTCTGTATTTGTATGTAGTTTAGTAGATATCTACAAACAAAGAGTCGATATTTTTCTAAGAGCATTTAGTGCTTCACATAATAAAATACACAACGGCTGTAGCCTGATTATGCTTTAGGAGCTGTAGGTGTGTGTGGTAGCCTACAGTGTGTACGTGTGTGTGTGGAGAGAGAGGGGGGGGGGGGGGGTGTTACGTTATTATGAGAGTGCTCTCATACTTGTTTGATTCTGAAATTGTATATATTTATATAAATATATGTGTGTGTGTATATGTCCGCATCTGTAGCCTGTTATTGTCTCATTATACCGCACTGTCAATGAATTAAAAGTAAATATATATAAGTTGTCATGAACACATCTGTCCATCAGAGTGCTGCTGTGCCTCCTGTCATCATTAATGGACGTCTCTTTAAAATGACCGCTCAGAGGAAAGGAGTTCTCATTTCTCTAACCGCTTGCTGCTTCTACTCCTCTCTCCTCGGTTCCCCTCCTCAGTCCTCCGCTCGCATCTCCTGTGGGCGGCACCAAGTCTCGAGAAGAGGAGTCGAGGATAGGAGTCGAGGAGGGGAAATTTGAGTATTGAGAAACCTCTCCAGACAGGAAACCAAGGAAAGATCTAAACAAGACAAAACACAACGCAGACAGAAAACAAAAGACAGATCTAGACAAGAAAAAACACAACACAGACAGATCGTGACACACACTTGAAGATTGAATGTAGGGCATTGGTTATGATGTGGAGAAGTGATAATGTTGTGGCATAGATAGACCATGGGTGTCCAAACTACGGCCCGCAGCCCATTTTGAAACGGCCCTCATCTAATTCAAAAAGAATAACGAAATATGGCCCACAAATTAAACCAACAAAAATATATAATACAGTATTCATGTGTTAATAAGCCCACTTTTCAAATAAATTCAGCCTATTGAAGTTGAAAAAAAATTCTTACAAATCTTAGTTGATAAAAAATCCCAATAACTTAATTACATAACAAGCTTGAAATCTACCCTTCATATTTCCTCTTTTTATAAGCAACCTGAATCTTCTGTTTTAAATAATGAGCTGACAACAAAATAAATGAAACCCTGTGGTAAGCTGTGATGAATAGGCTGTTGTGTTTCTTAAGCATTTTCAAGTATCAAGCATAATTTATTTGATTGATTTTGCTAACTTATAACTTAACTGATGAGGCAATATACCTCACCTCTAGTGAGCGGCACAGCCCTTCGTATATTGTTCTGTATGTGGCCCTCAGTGAAAAAAGTTTGGACACCCCTGGCAGAGACATTTCTTAATACCAGCTATTTTATTGTACATTTGGGTTGAAGATGCACACATTTTGTTTGAGCCATGAGATTCCTTTCTTCGTTTGCAAAGTACTTTTTGATATATATTTGCAATACTTGCCCACTTTATTACTAAGTGTGTTTTCTCCCACAGCTGGAGTACTGTCCCAGTACTCCAGCTTGTACTGTCCCAGTACTCCAGCTTGTAATGTAATGTAATTGTGTCTTTGATTCAAATCATAAACATGCTCTCTCGGAAAAGTCCATCTCCCTATTGTCATTCATGGTAATCAGATGTCTTCATTGAACTCATCCGACTGTGTACTGTTTGTCCAAAGTTTGCCCGTCGCTAATGGTGACAAAACAATTTATTTAATCTCTTTAATGAGACGTCTTTGAGAAGAATGAAAGTGTTTCCATGGCCGTGCAGGCAGACTAAATATCAGGAAACAATTGTCTTTGATGAGCCCACTTTGATGTATTGTTTTAATACGAATATAAATGTAATCATAACAATATTCTCCATTTGCTCACCCTAACTGTTTGAGATAAACATTTCTGAATGTCTGAGTTAAATACCGATGGCTTTAGAGACTTTAATTAATATATTTTGAATTACATTTATTTCCTTTTCTTTTTCCTGAATGTGTTATCTATTAGCTAAGTTATTTAAAGAATTTAAAGTTCTGCTCTGACTCCTCTCAGTGGCTGTGTAACTTAACTTTTTTTTATGTAGGCAAAAAAGAAAAAAATCATGCCAACAAAAACATCACTTTCAACGAGATGGTTGGGGGTTCGATCCCAGCCCTTGCAGTCAACATGTCAATGTTTCCTCTGGCAATATACCTAACCCTAAATTGCTCATGATGGCATGGTGTGAATGTTAGCGTAGTTGAGGAAATGGCACTTTGCTCTGTATGAATGAGGGGTGAATGGATGAGTGATGAATTGTAGATGTAAAGCGATTTAAGGAGTTTTTTAAATACAGTCCATTAACCATTTACCATGTAGTCTTCAGGCTGTTCCATAACTAAAAGTAAACTGGATATGTGTTCATGGTTCACAAAATGTTATCTTCTGGTTGTTGCCTGAATCCCTCTCCAGTACCGCTGCCAGTCCAGTAGGTGGAGCTCTCGACCAGGAGTCCAAATGTGGCATCCTTTGCACATTTTCTACTATGAATATGAAGTATTTTAACAGATCGGTCTCTGAATACATACAGAACTTTTTCTTACATGTAAAGAAAACCGATGCACTGTCGTCACTCCTTGTTCTTATTTTAATGTGTGGTAAGTATTTTGATATGTAGATGAAGAAATGATAAAAAGAAAAGTGTGAAGAATCAGTTTTGGCACTTACAAACCAAAAAGAGGAACATTACCAAAATATTAATATCTGTACTATGATCTGTTGTAGCAGTAAGGCCTTGTCTGCACTATCTGACTGAACTGACTGTAGTTAGAAATGGACTGACGTCATGTTTTGAAGCATGGATTCTTGAGTTACCATCTTTGTACACAGTGGAACCTAACAAACCAAATTTGGATAAAAGCAGAGGATCCTGTGTGAAGAAAACGTTCATTAATGCTGAGACTTCGGTCAGTTCAGCACGCAGTCACTACTCTAAGCCCTATATTAACATAAGGATTCATTTCACACTGGGAGAATGCTATAAAGACAATATCTTGATGAACCGTTGCACCTAATAAATAGATCCATGGAACTTAAGCTAGTTTGGATCGGAATAATTAGCTGGTAACGTATAAAAGGTGTTGAAATGTGTAGTAACATCCCAAAACTGCAACAATTATGAAGTAAAAATCTTCATAATCTTATAATTGAGCTTTGAATCTTTTTCACTAGTTAAAACACTTAGTAATAGCCCTGAGTCCGTAGTGTTTATTGTCTCTACTTTATATCCATGATGATGTCAAAAGTTGTACATGAGAGTTTCACAAGGGTTTTTTCTGCATCGTGTCTACTCTACTCTGTACTCTAAAATTGCTCAGCTAAACATTTCTACCCGACTTCCCTGCTCTGAGGTATGTGCAGAACAACATTATCAACCTGAGTGTAAGTTGACCTGACTGACTGCATTTCAGTTTGCAGGTGGGGTCAGAGAGGACATTTCCAGGTGTCCGCAGCTGGAGAGGGCTCACACAAATTCCAAAGGGATTATTTTATTAAGAAATTGGGGCCCAGAGTTCCTAAATTTGTCCCCGCAGCTGGAACACATTTTTCATGACTAACTGTAAAGGTGTGACTGTCAGGAGCCAACTATGGCAAATGCTCTTTATCTTAGACATGGAAAACTGGACAGTTCCCTGTAGAGCCCAGCAGGGAGCAGATTTCCCTTTGCGGAGGGAGCACAGTGAGAGTGAATGAAAAGACTAATGCTTTTGTGTGGGAACCAGAATTACAAGAGCTGAGCTGCACATACATGCTTACATGCTTGAAAGTCTTACTCATACGTGAAGTTAAGCTGGATCTTCTCTTTTTGTACCTTCACTTTTCAGGAAATCATTTTCTAGATATGTTGTGCTTTATTAACAACAGCCTCTATCAATTATGTATTTTATGAGCTGGAGGGTGTTGTGAATTGGGAATCTTGGATGCCAAATATCATGCAAAACCCTCATAAATCTGAGGGTCTTGATGCAATGGCAAATCGCCAGATTTCAATGTTGGCTTCAAAGCTTTTTATTTATGACTTTTTATAATCTTATTTCCTTTATTTGTTACTTAATATGTAGACTCCACCCCAATTCAGATTCAAAAAAGTTCCTTTTGAATAAAATATCTATTTTACACTTTAACTTACTTGGCAGTAAGTAAAATATCTGAATTATTATTCTACTACTGCTTCCTTGTTTAGTAATGTTATTACATATTAAAGTTAATTTTGTAATAGATAGCAAACGTTTTATTTCTATCATTTGTTTCATGTTTCACATTTGGAGTAAAAACGACTTCAGTCCTGTCCCATTAGGTGGGGAATGACTCCACTCCACCCGTTGAAAGAGGGAGGGAATTAAAAGTCAAATTAGAAAAAGAGGGGGAGTCTGCGTAAAACTAGAGAAAGAAGTGTGGAAGTTCTTAAAGACTACAAGGGATCCTCCTCCACAAAAAAGGGAAGCAGAGAGAGGCAACGCTTTAATTCACTGCCTACAAGAACAACACTCATCTGAGAGCACTTTGTCTTCCTTATTTTCTCCTCTCAGTGAGCAACAAACACTTTTACTTTTTTCCCTCTGAGAAGACCCACAACTGACGTAAGTAGCCCATATGAGTTTTTACACTTTGTTGGTATGTTGGTCAATAATGTGTCTATATAAGGCTTATAAACTGTAGTAACGTGTGTGTGCGTTTTCGGGGAGTGACGCGGCAGCATGACGAACAGGCAGTAACACACACGTGGCATGAAACTGAAACTTTTAGCCCACGTTAGATAGTATAAAACAGTCCGTTTGCCTACACAGTCTGTAGACATTAAAGCTGATAAGGCTGATTCAATTTTTGGCGCGTTCACAGAAAGCGAGAGTGTCATTAGAAAACAGGAAATTAGAAGTAGTAGCATACCTGAAGATGTTTCGGGAAGTGACCATCCAAATGACTGTTTCTGTGTTTACCTTTCATTGAGTGGAAAACCTCAAATGCTGTCATGTTTACTCATGTGTAATCCTATAAAGTGCACTTAGTAAATTAGACACATGTTTCATTATAGCCTATCATTTAAAGGTAATTACCAGAAGCAGTGATCGCAGGAGTGTTTGGGTTAGATAAATGGATGCCCCTTAAAGTCAGATAAAAAAAAAATATATAAAATACAAAACAGATTTTTTTTTTCATTTTGATGAATCACTTCAACAACAACTAAACATTTGAAAGGTGTTTTGTGACATAATTTTTCCTTGTGGCAACTATATTTTGTGATAATTTACATAAATGGACATCGTCGCGTTCTTGTTCCCAGCACTACTACCAATCCCATTTGATTCCATGCCTCTTTCACTGTCACCTGCAAACTGGAAACACGTAGTTATATCCACCACTTTGTTTGGGGGGGGGGGGGGGGGGGGCTTGCTCCGGGACACTGACAGGTCTTTTCAGCAGTCCTCCCGGTAACCAGAGCCCGGGCTGAGGTCATGCCCGCGGAGAGACAGCTGCTCGCCGGCCGGGCAGCCTCGTTGCTGGACTCCACGAGGAACAGAGGCTCCCAGGGCGCGTGGTTTATTTTCTTGGAAACTTGTGAGAGTAAAGAGTTTGCCCTGCAGTCCTTTATGTCCGGCAGAGGTTGATAAACACAACTGGTCAAGGTCAGAAACATCCCTGCAGGGAAAAAAGAGCAACTCAGGATGGGGGCATTAACAGAAAGACTTGAAAGAAAGCAGTTCACGTAATGACTGAAGACTATCATGTTTAAGCCAAATTGGTATACAGAAGAAGTTAAAAAGAAATCGTCCTTATCCACCATAGCCTTTATTGTAAAAGCTCTACACATAGCCTACAAAAACTTTCCTCAGACAGTGGAGTCACTCATGGCAACATTGCATCAGCTACTGGTGCTCAGGTAAACAGAGCGAAGGAATCTCTGGGTAACCATAATAGAAAGGAGCAACTGATACCTTACATGCAGACCAATGCTCTGTTGTTGTGACACCAAGTAGCCATTGCTCCATATTGAATTTAATATGTTGACTCTCTGTGCTATAAGTGTGAATGTTATGTGTGTTTATTGTGTGTTGCAGCCACAGCAAAGCAAATCCAAATCCATGTGACAGTAGCCTCTACTTAGGTCTTCAGTAGACTGTGTCTGTTCATGTTTGAAATCCTGGTCTGTCCAACCGTTCTGCTGCATTTACTCAAAGTGAAAAAAGACAGTTTATCAACCCGATGAAAGAGCATCCGCACCCTCAAATCTGTGCACTTTTTGAATCTTATGGCAGCATCAGACATTTTAATGCTCTATATTTCTATATTCAATCTTTATTTCAGACTCAAGGTCCATATCACATACAAAAAGACAAGACACACATCAATAAATAAGATAAAAAGCTAAACACAAAACAGATCAAAACAAACAGATACAAAACATAAAATCAATCAATTTCTTGCAGTTTTCTGATTGATGCATCTTCTGTGGCTTGTTTTCTGCTTCAGGCCTCCAAGCGTTTAGCCGTGGGACCTTTGTTGCATGTCATGTCTTTCTTTACATTACTACACCTCTGCACTTTTCTTAAGAAATGCTCAAAAAGCAATCTCAAAAGCGAATTGAATAAATTCACTTTTTTTTACAATTTTCATAGTCACTTATTCTGCCATTTGTCAAGGTTTTCTGATTTATTAAAGGCCAAACATTTATTTGAGAATTGTAATCCATCATGAAGACAATCGTTACTTGTCCTTATCGGCTATAGCCTTAGCCCTGATTTCAGACACCCATGGGCCACAAGTTAGCCTGTTTACTGTGCAAATCTACTCTTGTGGTTTAATGATCAGGTTCATTTGTGGATTAAGCATTCACAGGACTGAATGAGCGCCGCCTTGCTCTGTCGCCTCATTGAGAGTTGGGGAGTTGTGTGTGTACTAAAGGGGTTTCCAGACTTGGGTGTCAGTTACACAGAAATCCCCCCTTTTCAAACTCTGTTTTCAGCACAAAGGCAGTTCAGTGTGCTTTAGATAATCGCATTACCAGCGCGAGCACATAGACTGGTAGACACACGCAGAGACAAATCTGTCCCAGTAGATCCTCCTGACTTCTTCCGTACAACACACACACACAAACACACAGATACACACACAGACACCAAAGAGGCACCCTCATTAGTAACTACTTTGTGTTTCCTGTTTGAGGCCTTGATTTGCAGCCCTTCCCCCCGTCTCTCTTCAAATCCAGTGGTTTGACTTTACCTCCCACCAGTGGCAGTCCTACGGGGTGGCACGGGGTGGCAGCTGCCACCTCAGAAAAATACTTTGCCACCCCAGTTGGCAGCTTCGTTTTGAAAGAAAAGTTGTGGCTCATCGGACATTTATGAGAGAAAATATCTGATGTCCGAGTGCAAGTGAATGCAGCACAAGACGCGAGCCTTGTAACCCCTCCCCTGGCCCTGGCACGAGCCTGGAAATATGATTGGCGGCGATTTCATTTGAACGGGGGGACAGCGCAAAACCAGAAGCCTTTTGGATCCAAGTAGACGGAAGGAATGAGGTATTTGCGGTCTACAATGACAGAGAAGAGCCTGTCAAGTTTGGCTGTAAGGCAAGGCAAGGCAAGATTATTTATATAGCACTTTTCTGTACGCGACAATTCAAAGTGCTTTACAAAACAATTGAAAATACTTTTTAGGAATACATACAGTAAAAACACATTGGCATATATAATGGAATTTTACAACAGGCATTACAAAGCAAAAATAATAAAATAATAAAAATAAACACCACAGGTATACAATACATGTTTAAAAGGCATAGGCCTACTGTAGTGTGAATATGAGCAGCTCAATTAAAAGCAGCCAAAGAGAAATGTTTTTAGGCTCGATTTAAAAATAGGAAGCGTTTCTGCCGACGTGCATGATTTGGGTAGTTTGTTCCAGATTGTCGGGGCATAATAGCTAAATGCTGCCTCTCCATGTTTTGTTTTTACTTTCGGAACCGATAGCAGACCCGTCCCAGAAGACCTGAGGCACCTTGATGGCTCGTAATTATGTAGGAGTTCAACAATATACTTTGGTCCTAAACCATGTAATGATTTAAAAACTAGCAATAGTACTTTAAAATCAATTATTTGGCCGACTGGAAGCCAATGTAAAGATTTCAGAACCGGACTGATGTGATCCACTCTTTTAATGTAAGTGAGGACACGTGCAGCAGCGTTCTGAATCAGCTGCAGTTTTCTGATGGATTTTTGTGTCAGCCCTGTGAATACACTATATTGCAGTAGTCGAGTCTATTAAAAAGCATGGACAAGCTTTTCTAAGTCCTGTTGTGACATTAGTTTTTTAATCCTCTATATGTTCTTCAGGCTGAACTCAGCATTGAATCAAAACGCACCATAGCTTTAAATCTTAATAAGTTTGTGAGGCGTTTTGCTGAACAAGATGGTAATCGCCACATTCAGCTGTTATAGGCATGCCAACTTGATGCTCTGCTCACGGGTGACTCGATGAACATAACAAACTGTTTAGATGATGACCTTACGTGTGTTCATATATTTTTTTCTTTGTGGGGGTCTGCCCCCAAAAAACAGTTTTAAGTCCTGAGAAAGTCAAATAAGACGTAAAACTTCACTGCCCAGCCAAAAAAAAGTAACCACTTTGATTGAACTAGGCCAGTAGGTAAGGGCTTTCCACTGGATAATAACTTACTGCAGCGATGTATATGTTTTAGTTGAATACACGTTTTTTAACCCTAACTGATGCAGTTAGTCGCTTCTTTAATGTTTGTTCTTTCTGATGTAAAGTCCAGGTTGTAACTGTTTGCAATGAAGTTGTGGGGCGCTGAACTGTTCCTTTGAATCTTTTGATATATGATAGTCATTACTTACTAAGGAGGCTGAGCAAGCATCTTGAGGAACATTCATCATTAACTCCTCCAAAAAATATAGTTTATTTAATAATAACACTGAATATGTGAATGATAACAGTGATTGACAGCTGATAGGAATAATATGATTGTTAATAGTATCATATTCATTCAGACAAACATCGATGAGACAGTTAATTAATGTACTTATTGCAGCAGTCTGCTGGTCTAAGAGTGAAAAAAACTCATTCAGTTATTGTTCAGTTAAAATTCATTAAATTAAGTCTGCCACCTTATATATTTATATTTAAGGCTTTACTGATGTGCCACAATAATGTCACCAAATGTTATTCAGTTAAAATAAATATTGTGGCTTTCCAAGTTAACATTGATTGATATGACTGCGATTAAATCAGCATATACTTCTGCCAGGGGATGCCACCCCTCAAATTCTCCTGCCACCCTCTTGCCACACCATGAATATTTTTCTAGATCCGCCCCTGCACTGCTTCTCTCCACCTCTTCTCTGGTTCCCGCCAAATGGAATTGCTGGTTACTGTGTGTGTGTGTGTGTGTGTGTGTGTGTGTGTGTGTGTGTGTGTGTGTGTGTGTGTGTGTGTGTGTGTGTGTGTGTGTGTGTGTGTGTGTGTGTGTGTGTGTCTGTGTGTCTGTGTGTGTGGTGTGTGTGTGTGGTGTGTGTGTGTGTGTGTGTGTGTGTGTGTGTGTGTGTGTGTGTGTGTGTGTGTGTGTGTGTGTGTGTGTGTGTGTGTGTGTGTGTGTGTTATTTGATTTATACAGTCTATGATCCTGTCAGGGTAGTGGGCATGACTTCACTCTGTGTTTTGGTCACCCGAGTCCAAGGTTACAGTGACCAATGACCTGACCTGTGTCTTTATGTCTATACATGTATGTGTCTGTGTTTGTCTGTTTGTAGTATCAATGCGGTCGGTTTTTCTATAAACTGCCTCACCACTCACCTTTTACCCATTAATCCCAGGCAGTTAATCCCCTAAACTAAGCTGTGGTTACATGCTGTTTAAAGACTCCTTGAATCCAACTTTCAGATTGAAATGTCGTCCTTTTAAGATGCTATCCCTATTTCTAGAACAAAAGCAGACACATTGAGCACTCGGCATTGTTTCTTCTGGGAGAAATAGCTGGTCTGCTGAGAGCACAGTGAGAGTATTTCTGAGGACAATGCAGTGCAAGGTGTCAGGTACCCAACTGGGATTTACAAAACAATGACTGGTCACATGGGCACTCATTAGGCAAACCGAGAGAAGAATGTCCCGTCTCAAGGGGCTTCATTAGGTCTCCCCAGGGAAGTAAACATAATAATTATGTCAGATTTTCAATGGAGAGTAAATAGATGCTGTTTTGTAAATCTTTGTTTTTGTCATATATGTGGAGCGTCTTACTCAAAATGGATCCTTTTAAACTCAAGTTGTATCAACTTCTCATAAAGAGGATCGTCATGAATTATCTAATGCTTCCTTTTATTTTGTTGGCAATATTGTTTGTTTACTGTTCTGTTTGTTCTTGAGGTTCAATCATAAGTCAATCAACAACAAAATAGGCAGAACTAAGCATGTGTTAATCAAAAGTAGCAAAACGTTTACGTTTCATAGTTTTTCTTGTTTTTTTTATGAATGTTTATTAAAGGTCTCAAGTCATGGCCATTTCGATTGATCATAATTCCATTGTTGAGGTCTACTACAATATATTTACATTGTTCAATGTTCCAAACTCACATTGGTTTCTCATACAGCATCTCTGTATAGTATGTGTATTCACTCTCTGTCCTACACGCCTTGTTGGAGCTCCTGCCCCCCCCTCCCTATGAGCCCACTGTGCTCTGATGTGTGTTTATGTGTTACAACGGCGTTTGTTAGCAACCAGAAAAATACACCAGTAATGACAAAAAGATGAGAATGCTGCGTGGGGTCTGGGTGCCGTGTTGGCGGGACGTTGCGGGGCTTGCTGCTCCGCCCTTTGAGACTCGAGGAGCCGACAGTGTGAGCTGTGTCGTTTCCTGGTGTCGTTTCCTGGTTTCTACGTGGGGTCTGCGAGACACGGCAAAACTCAGCCTGAACTTAGCCTGAGCACGTTGGTGGTGTACTGTGAGTGGAGATCCACGTAGCTGCGGCTGAGAAAAGCTCTATGCAAGTCAATGGGACTCCCTGATAGTTGAAAATGTACGCTAAAGGTCCCCCCACTGAGTTTGATAGTGACACCAAGGGATTGTCGTGTTATGCAGGAGCTCCACGGATTGGTCCATTTGGACCAATTGGTCCATTGGGTCGTCGTTACGTCACTTGGTTCCCGGAAGAAAAAAATGGAAAAATAAAAATCTCCAACGAGGCGTCCTGGGGCAGTATGGACAGGTTTTTTTCTGTGTTAGAGTTTTACTCGCTGCAGGGTGTACTTTGAGGGTTTGTGACTGCAGACCGTTTACATGCATAAAAAGCTACATAATAAACAAGGGGACGGGTAATAACTGGAAAAGCATGACATGGGACCTTTAAATTAAATGGTATATTTGACTGACGGATTTTATTTACAATAGTTGAATAGAAATGGATAGATTGCTGATTATAAATAGTTTCTTGTTGAGTTTTGTGTATTTGGATAAAAGCTAATCTAGGAGCCTATGTGGAAGTGATACATTTTATATACTTTGTTGCTGGACAATCATTTACCCACTAAAATGGCCTTACATCGGAAAATGCTTGTTCTACATTAAATGAATTCTCACATGTGTTTCCTCGCAGAGCAGCAGCGATGGCGCCCTCTCTCCTGCAGGCGTACAGGAGGCGCTGGTGGATGGCGGTGACGGCGGTGCTGGAGAACCTGCTGTGTTCGGCCGTGCTGCTGGGATGGGGCTCGCTGCTCATCATGCTGAAGCGAGAGGGCTTCTACTCTCACCTGTGCTCAGGTAAAACCAGCAGCTGTCCATTACTTAACCCTCGATGTGTTTCTCTTAAACAGCTCCCAAAGCATACTCGTCATACTTAAATCACTGTGACACTTTTTGATTTACAGAAGAATTACAGAGGAATGTTATATTTTGTATATCTGTGTTGGTGTTTATAGTCATTTGTATGCTGCAAGTCTTTTTTAGAGTTTTGTTAACTTGGGTCTAGTTGACCTCAAACATGAGTAATACTATTATTAAGATAACATACTGGACATTTGAATACAAGTGAATGACTTGAGCAACTCAAAGGAGTATATTTTTGTTTATAGGTAGCCATTATATCTTGTTAATCATTAAAAGGTTGTCTTAGCTTTTCTATATTTTGATATCTTTATCAAATGTGCAAGCTAATTCAAAGAAAAAGGCTATTTTCCATGTATTTAATTTGTTTTGAAATGGCAATTTGCAATTATTATTTATATTTGTTCAATGTACACTGCACTCAGAGTCTCTGTGACCCTACATAATGACTATTTAAAGCTAATGTCAACTGTGATTTCCAACGTGTATGGCTTGTGATCCCTCAGTTTGGAAGCAGCGTTACTTGGAAACTCTGTGACACTGATTGCATATGTCTACCTGTTGTAGCTCTTTAGAGACATGAGATAGACAATTCTTCCAATACCCAATAAAGGGCAAAGGTTAGAGAAAAGTCTGGAGGAAACATTTTTTGGTAGCAAATCTGGTACCTGATTACTTTCTTCTACACCGTCTGTAGACCCAACGCATGGTCTTTCTCTTTTCATATTCTAACTTTCCCCTGTCTTATCTCGCCCCCACAGTGAATGAGTCCTTAGTCGTGCCTTTGGGTAACTCTTCTGAAGGTGACGTTGAGTGGCTCTACTGCTTGGACCAGGAAGAGATGCTGAATCTGGGCTTCACTATTGGGTCCTTCTTGCTCAGTGCCACCACCCTGCCACTCGGGATCCTGATGGACAGGTTTGGGCCACGCCCAATTCGCCTGGTGGGCAGGTAATGATTGTAAAATAGTCAGAGACATTTCACCATGTTAACTTGTTTCATTATAATTGATAAAAAACCTAAATCCGTTTTTTCACAATTGCTTATTGAAAAGGTGTTGAATTTGTCCTTTTGACAACTTCCGATTTCCTTTATACATTTCTGCGATACTGAAATCTGGAAGGAGAGTAAATTCCTCAACTACTACTGAGGTGATAGACTGAGAAAAAAGTTGACGGCTCACATTCCTAAAATGTTGTGCGAGAATGAATACATTTAGTTGTGTGTGTAGGGGTGTGGGTGTGGGTGTGGGTGTGTCGAGTGTGGAAACGTCCGACCTTACATAAACTTTCAGAATAATTTGCCCTCGGTATCTTCAAAGTGTTACTGTAAAATGTTAAACGCGCAAACACACATTCACTTCCTCCTTCACTCATTCTCTGTTTCGGCAGCTATGAATGGAATTTAGTAGCCATATGCTTTGATAATAAGTTGAGAGCAGATGAAATGTGGTAGAAGATAAGTTTATCGGTTTAACCACAGACAGTTTAGTCTTTGGCAGATAACTAACAAAATAACTGCTGTTCTGTGAATCCTACTTTTAATGTTTTCCATGTATGGAAATATGGTAAAGTGTATTCCAGTCTATCTTTTTTATCTTTATCTTTTTTTTCTCTTTGTCATACTGAACAGTGTCTATTTTGAATCATACTTTCACTAAATAGCGTAGCAGTTGTATGACTGAAGACACTTACTCCAACAGATAGTGCTGAGTAATCTGTGGTATTTCCAACACGGCCCTCTGGGAGTTTTTATACGTCCTACATTGTTCCTTAAAATAATTAAATGCAACTTAATGAAAATAAGATGTGCTATGTAAGAGCTTATTATGTTCTTTTTTTTTACTTTTGTTACAGTTTCTGTTTCGGCCTGTCCTGTGTTATAATGGCAGGGTCTGTCTACAATCCTCAGGGTGAGTACAAACACATAGAGTGAAAAATGCATGTGCCGGATATCGATGAATCAGATCCAAAATGTGAAGTAAGAAATGTTTAGATCTATTTCAGTTATCTTTCAGTTGAGTGTCAGCTTTTAGCACACCATCTGTGGTCATGATTACATGCTGCTTGTCTTGAAGAGCAACATCTTCACGTTTACAAATTATTAATAAATAAAACAACTCACTCACAGCTAAGACAATAAGGGCTACATGAAGCATGCCCTAAATAAAAACATTAAAAAACAAATAAAACTGATATAAGTGGTGCCATTTTTGAAAAAGAAATGACAAAAATGATAGTGAGGTATAAATAAAGTATAATATTTAGCAGCGTAACGCTACATACATAGAACATATGTATTAGTCCAAGAGTAAGGTACAAGTTGATCCAACATTATCTCACAAGTGTAATGACAAGCAGGAATGTGATAAGAATATAAGAAATAAAGCACTGAGAACATACAGGAAGAAGAGTATATACAGGGTATTACATTTCCATATATATTACCACAAACATTTTCTCAGCAGTGACACAAAAGGTCAAAAAGTGTGATCTGTGTGTGGTCAAAGTTACCCATTAGTAAACTTCAACAAGGCAATTGAGCACTTACAGCAGGTGTAATTGGACAGATGTAAAAATAGACCAAACAATCCATATTTCATTTTATCCACATTCTTTACACTCCTTTCTTCACAAATGTCCATCTCACTGTTTGATCTAACCGATGCCTCCGGCTGCAATGGAAACCAGGTAGTTAAGTTTCAGATGTGATTGAAATCAGGATCAGGTTCAATCAGGTTTACCACACTATACACATTATAAAACTAAGTTACTCAGCTGGTATTAAATACACACCAGGAAGTGCCCGTGAGCTACCGAAAAATGCTATATTTACTTCCTGAAGCCTATTTATTTAACTCAAACTGATACTGTAGTGTCACATGTCTTTTCTTGAAGCTATTATTAAATGTCCTATAACTAAACCAGGTAGTTCATAAAGATGGACTTTGAAGGGCGGTTGTACAAACATAACATAAACAAGCAAAAATATAGCAGGAAAAAAAAAATGCTTACTTTTACCTTAATTGTGACTTCAACTTCTTGCTTAATCTTCAAGTGCAGTCAATAAAAGGATTTTAAAAACTTCGGTGGATGAGGTTGAAGACATGTCCTGATTTTATTTTGAGAGAGTTGATTTGAACTCTTCCGTGTTTCTGTTTTATTTTTTAACGCAGACCTGTCAGCGCTCATTTTCTTGGCTCTCTCCTTTAATGGCTTCGGAGGCATCTGTCTGACCTTCACATCACTCACGGTGAGACACAATAATAGACCGATACTTATAAGACCAATGTTTTAAAATGAGATGGATTACATAATCAGTAGCAAATTCTTTCAGATCCTCAAGATTCATCATTGTATATGTACACTGCATAGAGTTAAATTATATTCTTCACCTGTGGTACAAATCTGATCCTTTCTAACTATAACTACTGTTAGTTGTTGCTAAAACAGATCCGGTGTTGTTGTTTTTTCAAGAACAATCAAAAGCTGGCTTCTATCAATGTGTCTATCTTGTTTTGATAGTAAACATATTTCTTGTGAATTTTGGAAGAGACAGTCGCTCATCTGTGTTCGCTCACATTGTTTTGGTAGACAAGGTCCTGCTCATTGATACCTGTATTTTGACGGCTGTTGGGACCTTTGCTGACATTGTAAAGAAAGATAGAGATGAGATAGAGAGGAAAAAAAGAAAAGGAAATTACATTAACCTCTAGGATGGATTGTATTTCAGGAAAACAACATTACACGGTCGTCTCAGACTCAGAGGCTGCACATGTTTTTACACTACAGTATGTACTGTATGTGTCCCTGACCAATTTCAGTAATGTTGTGAGTGTGTCTTATTTCTGTCCTTGAAAAGCTGCCACAAAAGAACACGGACAGTCGTTAAAGGTGCTTTAATTGGCTCCAGGGTTTAAATCTTTAAACGTAATAATAATTCCAGACTCTTAGCCAAAAGGAAACACGTCAATATCTGTCTGTTCCTCCATCTGTCAATGTTTGAGTTGCTAAACATACAAACCATCGCGTGTGAGAAAATGTGAACTCGTCTATTTGATCAAGAATATATAAACAATTCCAGATATCAGCACCGTGAGAGCAGGGCCGGCCCGCAGCACTGGCGTTATAGATTTTCGCCTAGGGCGCAAGATCTGGGGAGGCGCTGCGCTGGTAGAAAAACATTTTTGACCGTTGGTGCTCATCCTAATTTTCGGCCTTGATGTAACAACATTCATAATTAAGTAAATGTAACACCCTTTTTTGACCCCGGTTACACTTTTCATTTGCCCTGTACGATGGGCGCTGTAAGTGATGAAAATGGGGGATGTTGGCTTATCTGGCGCCCGCAGCTCACAGCCAAAGTGCGAGTGAGCTTGGGAGCGAATGAGGGAGAGAGGGAGGGTGCACCGGTACCTGACCGGTACCGGCGCTGTTGTTATTAGAATCTGGTGCTAGCTGCTCTAAAGGATATTAGAAGAAGACGTTTCTACTTACATAATTCTTATGTGGAGGGAGAGTCCTCTCCAGTCAGACTGAGAGGCTGATGACTACAGCTCAGTGAGGTAAAGGACTCTGAGTGTTTAGATAGTTCACTTTAGTCTAAGTTATCTCAGTGGGTCTCAAACGGTTTGGTCACAATTTATGTAAACAAATATTTACAAGGCACTCCTTTATAATTATTGGAATAAAACAGGTTTGAAATCATTTCAATTTATACTATAGGACAGTAAACCAAAAATATTGTTTTAAACTGGAGAGATTAAAAAAAAAGCACGAATAAATAAATGGTAATAGGTCAAATAAGATATGAATGAACAACAAAAATAAAATAAGTTACATTTATTTGTTATTGCTATGGTAGGTTATTGGTTATGTTCACATACTTATTTGATAATAAAATGTAAACCAATCTTTTTCATATGGGTGTTTAGAGTTGTACCCCCTAGATCTAGTAGTAATTCTGCTTAAAGTGCACCAGATTGAAGCATTTTACTTTAAAGGTCACATGTCATGGCCATTTCCACTGATCATAATTCCATTGTTGAGGTATACTAAAATAGAAAAATACTGTGCAATTTTCCAAACTCACATTGGTTTCGCATACAGCATCTCTGTAAAGTATGTGTATTCAGCAGTATTCACTTTCTCCACTAAACGGCTCATTGCAGCTCCTCACTCCCCCCCCCCCCCCGCCCCTCCCTGATTTCCTTGTTTAGCGATACAGAGCCAAACACAGCCAAACTCAACCTGAACACACACAAAGTCACAGCCGAAATAAAAACAATAAGTGTGGCTTGATATTGAGTAAGAAAAAGGTTTATAGGTTGAGAAACGCTGTGAGAATGGGTCTGCAGAGAAAATTTCGCGCGATCCCAACTGTCTTTTATCAGCCTGCAGCACGAGCAGAAATCAGCAGGGCTGCCTGCACTGAGTGTGTGTGTGTGGATTGGTCAATTTGGACCAATCAGCGGGGGCTTAACGTAACGGCTCCGCGGACGTAACGTAACGGCTCCACGGATTGGCCCATTTAGTTCCGGGTACGTGCTTTCGTAAGCACGTACCCGGAATAATTAAATGGATGATGACGTCATGATGAAGTTTCACCAACGAGGCGTTTTGGGGAGGTATTTTCTGTTTTAGAGTGTTACTCGCTACAGGGTGTACTTTGAGGGTTTTGACTCTGCACACCGTTTACATGCAGAAAAACCTTCATAAAACACAAGGGGACGGGCAATAACCGAAAAAGCATGACATGTGACCTTTAAAATGTTAAAAAAAATCTTCCCTGGGGGGAATACCTCCGGACCCCCCTAGAGGATGTGACGTCCACCCCCCATTCTATTGTGTATTCCTTGGATACTCTATTGATCTTTATCTTTTCTATTGTACGATTCTCTGGCTGGGGCGCCAACTCAAATCTCGCCTAGGGCTGCAAATTATCTAGAGCCGGCCCTGCGTGAGAGGGTTATTTTAAAGGATATAAATCACAATTTGTTCCATAATTAGCCTTTTCCTTTCTCTTTTGCTGTAGTTACGTAACTCATATTCTGAGAAAGTAGTAATTTGTGTTCCAGGAATAAATGAGCAGGAAAGTTTTAGTAGCTGAGAGTCTCAGCGTGGTTGGAGCCTATATTTGTGTCAGCTGAGGAAACATTATATGCTGCGACTGGGAGCTGTGTTTGTTTACACTCACGCCAGGCATGTGTGTTTGTGTGTGATGTGTCAGCTGGTACCAACATTATCAAGTGTTTTTATTGTTGCTGCCGCCTCCTGTGTCATGGCAGGTATTCCGGTATGTGTGTGCATGTCCCAGAGTCCCAGCACACGACCTTTCCAAAATGGAAACTCCCAGTTGTGTTTCCACCAATAACGGCCCGTTAATGATAACACACCCTCCCCGAAGCTCGGCCCCTGCACCTCTATTCAAAACACTCAAGGACATGCTTTCTGTAGTCTCCTCAGTTACCTCTCTCTTATTCCTTTGTTCTTTTTTCCCATGTTCCCACTCTCTTATATTCCACTGTTCTGCACAGCAGTCAGCAGAAAATCAATGCAGAACCTTTTCAACTCTGCATGACTGTGCGTATGTACACACGTGGTGGCTTGGTTATGTACATACAGGAGACGGACATGAAACATGTTTAGATAAGGAAGCTGAGTATAGACAGATGACCCTTGCCGGTGACTTTCCCCCCTGTAGCCTCGCTCTGTGGAAAAGAAAGCAAGGCTCTCAGTCTGGGGATACCTTTAAATAAATATTCTGCTCCTTTCAACTGTTACCATATATCTCACTGAGACGGTTTTCAATGTGAATCTGAAAGGGCTGTTTAACTAAAGAAACATATAAGGAATTGTTTGCACCGTGTCACAAGTTATGTTAGTTTTTTTATTTGAGAGAATTGAAATCCCAACAACGTTGTTAAACGAAATAATTTGCCAAGGCGTTATGTTGGGTTATCCATCTGTCTGTCCGTGCGTTCCATCTCTTCAAACATTATCGCTAAGGAAGACAATTTCTTTAGATTTGGTGCAAAAATTTACTTAAACTCACGGATGATCTGTTTAGAAAAGATGGCTTCAAAGGTCGAGGTCACTGGGAGCTCACAAACTTTATGGGCTTACTCAACAATGTATTCATGTTTATTAGTGCAATCTCACATAAATGTCAAGGATGGAAAAATGGCATGTTGATGGAATTAAGTTCATAGCTTTACCAAGTGGATCATATGTTCTGTATATATTTATCCAGGTGGTGCCTTTTCCACCAACAATTGGCTTGTAAGAGTTCTACAAAGGTTGTATTGATACCAGTACATTTTCATAGGCAAACACACCATGTGACACACACACCATGTGACACACACACACCCACACACACACTTGAGTAATTTCCAACTCCTCCCTCCTCTGTGTCCCTGTACGACCTCTGTATCTCTAATTGGGTTTGGTGTACCGGCATTGACTGACCTCCACACTGTTGTTGTTGTTGCTCTGAAACAAATGATGGCATGGTTTAAAGTCTGAGAGATATACGCACACATACCCTCATCATTAAAATCATATGCTTTACAGAAATAGCTCAGAACACAATAATCTCTGTTACTGCATAAGGACAACACTTTCCCAAGTCAGTTAATGAGGGCAAACCTCCCGATTCAGATGCTATGATATCTGTTTCGGTAGAATGTAGCACTTTATAATATAGAACAATACAATTTGAACAATCATAATCTTTTTCCAATTCCGGCAGAAATCACACATCATGATTGCTTTTGCTTAAAGGAAAGTTTTGAATGTTGATAATGAATTAATCTGCCTGTGTGACCTTGATCAAGGTAGTCAACTCCTCCTTACCCTACAGAGCACTGGTGTTATGTGCACATTCATTTGTGTGTACTAATAATAACATATCAAATTATGTTGTAACTAATTGGCAGAGAAATATATATTTCGAAATGAATTACAGCAAAAAGGCCGAAGGGTTTTACTGAAATAAGGCAGTGATGAAAATGTTAAATGAATAACACACCAGCAGTTCAGCTGAACAGGGGACACAACGAAACATTTCTAGAGAGCTCAAATAGCCCTCTTTAAAATCATACAGAAGTTCAGTTTGTGACACGATTTAAAAACTATTTTGTGTGCTTTTGTGAAGGAATGGATGAAAAAATTTGAAAGTAAAAATGTTAAATAGAACAACATAATAGAGGGTTACATTTTTTATAAATGTTAATAAGATGCAATTATCATCTTGTTAAAGGTCCATATAATTGTAAATTCTTACACTGACAGTCTCTAACTGAAAGAGGGATCAGAGACTTTGATGCAGGCGCAGTGATGTTCAATCTACTGGAAATGGCAATTTAAAAGGCGTTCCTTAACTGGAAATTCTGAAAAAAACCTTTGATACATGTCCAAATCTTGTGCTAGACTCATTCACCTGTGCGAACACACCCTTGTGGTTTCCTTGTCACACACAGCCCTTAACTACCCTTAATGGTGCATGTTAACTATGTACGGTACATCTTTTATCGTGTATTTCCCTTTGTCAATGAAGGAAGGTGGACAGTCTTCCTGCTCTTACTCTAAATGATTTAGGGTTGCCCTTCATCTGCATTGGGGCCTGTCTGATCACATGCTAGTGAGAAAAGTGCTCTAGGCTATTTCTCACTGCTTGTTACGAGGGCTGTCAGTCGTCTGCATGCTAACTTTGGTCTAAGCTAGAAAGAGAGGCTCTTTTTAAATGTACTCGACAAATGGAGCCCATTACCGGGAATTTGGTATACTAGTTTGGGACAAATACAAGAAACCAGTCAAACATGAGTCCCACGTTGTAGTTTGAAGTTTCCAGACAGGGCAGTTGAACCACCGCCATCTTTACATTGGACTATTATATTTTGTGTTATATAAGTGTATTGCAGCTGGACACTCCGCCAGCGCTGTGAAGAATAAGGGTTTGAATCCATGAACAGTGTGAAAGGGCTGCAGAGGATTGAGGTGGAGAGAAGAAGCATGTGCTAATCAGCTGTGGTTGAGTGTTTCATGCTGGGATCTCCATAGAGAGAGGGGGTGCAGCTGCAGCTTGGGGAGATCAGTCAAATCTACAAAAATGTTCTCCCACTACCTCTGTTTTTTGCTATTTCTATCCTTGCTTATTTTCATGCACGGCTCTTCTTCTTTCTCACTCTCTCCTGTTCCCTTTCTCTTCCCATTCCCCATATCAAAATCTCACTGCTCATTAAGCTACCATTTGGCCTGTTCTCTCAGCGATTAAAGTCTTAATTAAACCCGATGTCAAAGTCTTACAACACCCAAGTGAGCGAGCACAGCAGGAGTAGAGCCTGAACTGATTTGTCGTGACAAGCGAAAGGCCAAATCTCCAGTTGTGTGTGACTTCCTGACTTCGGTTGACCCTATTGTTGCCTCCACAAAGGCCACGTGTTTGTCTCGTTGGCATTAGCATGCAGAACATGTGCTGCAAGGCTCTTTTTGAAAAATATATTTATTGAAAACTGCCCAAACACCAGTGGTGACAGTCCCGCCTGCTGCTGGCACATGCACACTACACGTGCAAACACACATGCAGACGCACATTTCACACTTTTTCTTTACTTTCCACCTCACATACAGATTTCTCAGACACACTACTGCACCTCTGAAAGCAAATATCACTTATCTGACATTTCACATGGCCAGAACATCTTTGCTTTAAGATATGTATACTGTCCTGTGTGCTCAGAGGCTCCTCTCGGCTACGTTCAATAAACCTCCGCAGCCAGAGAGTCCAGCGCTTTACATCTCATGGTCACAGTTAGACCGTGAAGTATTTGGATTCTCAGAAGCGCTGAAAGGGACGGGTGTTCAGCGGGATGTTTTTCTCATCTCACCCTGACAGTTGGGCTCGCTTTTGAACATCCTCAGGAAAGCTTCTTTTTTTTTTTTCCTGTTTACCTGCAGACCTCTTTGTGTCAGACTTAAGAGTAGATCTTTCTTCCGCCTGCGACAAAAACACACACACGAACATATTAGTCTGCCAGCCACAAACAGTCACCACAGCCTAATCTCCAAACAACAGCATGGACACCACACACCAAAACTTCTACAAAGAAAAGTACACATTAGTTCTCACCGTCATTTAACACTTAAGATCTTACTGGACGTAGGAGGCAGAACAACTCTAGAAATCCTTAAGGGGTTATACAATTCCTGGAAAGCCTTTATTGTAAGTTATTTTAATGGTTTGTGGCTCCCCAGAGACTTGTGTCCTGGTGACCTTGGGGTCAGGATGCATACCAGCAAGCTGCAGATTTATGCTGCGGCTGAATTCCTCTTTCCCCATGTTTTAGTTAATTAAATTAGTTTAAAGTGTATTATTGTCACAGCGTTCCCAATTTCCCAACTCTGACTTGCCATCATGTGGTCCAGCGTCAGTAAGTGAGGAAAGGGCAGACTGGGAGGACAAATGAGGCACACTGACCCTACAGGATGAACTCTGACCCAGCGGGGAGATTAGGTGACGTCAGTAGACGTTTGTAAAAACCTGGTCAGTGTTGAGAGAGAATAGTGAGCTTGTCATGCAGCGCACCAAAAATCCCATACATGTGATTTTATAATCGTGATTGACCCTTTTACAACTCGAATCAAAGGACACTGAGTGGGCCGCCAGCACAATAGGTCATTGTTACATTGTTAAGCTTCTTAATACTGTAAATAGGTCGACCTAATATATGATGCGTTAGTGCCTGGTGCCCACCACCTTGTTTCCTTTGCTGTGTGTCATGCGTGCCCCCTGGCTGGGTCCACTGAACCCTCAGAAGTTCTTTGATAGCTGCCTATAGATCGGCTTCCAAGTGTTTAATCCCAACTCAAAGAATGGGTTGAAAAAGCAGGAATAAAAACGATGGAAGGGTGTCTAAGTAAAGCTTAGTCTGCGTTTGAATTATAGGGTCAGTGAGAACAAAACCTGGGTCATGGTTTTGGTTCTTGTTCCCTCACGACATGGAAACTAATATTTCTTTAATGAGTCTGCTCTGTGGGGCGAGAGAAGTGTGACAAGGTGCAAACGCCAGAGGCAGGAACCCTTCAAGAGGAACTCCCGCCTGCTTCATCCTGCTCACACAAAGCAGCTTTCTGCCCTCTGCTGGTCAAAATAACATACTGCGTCAGCCCATCAATGTTGCATACCACAGTATTGTATTTCCTATTGTGAGGTGAATATGATTGATCAATAACTAACATATGTTTCCCCTGCAGCTGCCCAACATGTTTGGTTCTCTGAGCTCCACCATCCTGTCTCTGATGATCGGCTCCTACGCCTCCTCTGCTGTCACCTTCCCTGGAGTCAAGGTAAATTACAAAGCATATGTTAAAGATCACTTTGTACAACATAAATGGACACTTGTATTGACCCTTAAGAATACATTGAAGAGCATTTTGGGATGTATAACATTTTAGAGCATTATTGCAATATAAAGACAAATTATCACATTTATTTGTATTACTTCTTGTTCTGACATTCTTAGATGTTTCCTTGAAGTCAAACACAATGTAAATCTCTGTGCCTTTACATTTCACAGCTGCTTAAATTAAGACATTAGCATTAACACTTGTCGAATTGAAAAGGGTCTTTTGTAGTGATAAAACCACAGATACAAATCTCATGACTGCCACTCCCCTTAGCTCTACATGTTGCTTTAAGTGTTTTTCAGTGAATTAACCATGTGAATGCTACATTCACACTTTCCCCATTACCTAACAAGCAAACATAACAAAAACAACTCAAAGCAAATTCCAGATGCTTAAACAATCTGACGACCCTTCCACTCTCTTTTTACCAGCTCATCTACGATGCAGGTGTGTCCTTCAGCGTGATCATGTGGGTTTGGGCAGGCCTTGCCGGGTTTGTCTTCTTCAACTGTTTCCTCAACTGGCCCACTGAAGGCTTCCCAACCCCCGACGAGGTAGACTACAGGTGAGTGTGAACGCCAGTTGATCGCCTTATCTCTTGGAGATACCAAGGCACAAGCATGTACATCAGAAGAGCGGACCTTTACTTCAACCTCAATGTGTGTGTGTTTGTGTGTTAATAATAACAGTAAGATCCTCACACTGCAAGAGACGCCTTCTTCTGACCAGAAGATTGTCGCAGAGAGACTCAGCGAGAAAAATGGAGATATCCGACGCTCCACAGAGAAACTCCCTAATGGAACTGACTTTGATTCTGCACCCAGTAAGTCAACAAACACAACTAATATTCTCTCTGCTTTTATATCAGCGCCTGCCAGTCTGTGGTCAAATTTGTGGTTTTACTTATGAAGGTTCTTTAGTGAGTAATATGACCTGGAAATATCACATTTGTAGCTAAGATAAGAGCTGGTTGAATTTTCCAGATACTTAATTATTGCCTTAGTGTTTCCATTCTGAATCTCTGTAACAAGGTAAGAAGATAATGCCGTCCCACAGTTCCTTCTAGCAGCATAATATGTAGCCTAGTAAAAGTACAATCAAAGAAGTCCTAAGTCCTCATGATTTCTCCTTCACATCAAAACTGGGTGTAGATTAGCTCCCACATTTTTAATCCTAGCTCAAAGAAAATGCTAGAAGAAAGACGGTAGCTTAGTCTGTGTTTGAGCGACAGGGTCACTGAGGACACAACCGGGGTCATGGCTTTGTTTCTTGTTCCCTCACGACATGGAAACAAATTTTTCTTTAATGAGTCTGCTTCGTGGGGAGAGAGAGAAGTGTGTGCAAAGCCAGGGGCAGGAACAGTTCACGGAGTCTGTGTTCCCCGGCTCACACAAAGCAGCTCTCTGCCCTCTGCTTGTCAAAAGAACATACTACATCTGGATACAAAGACTGTCCAGAGTCAAGACAGCCCATATATTTTACATATGGATGTAAAATTAGGTGCTTGTTTCCCTTCAGATTTTCTTTAAAATACGTTTTAGAGGCTCACATGGCCATTTATAATAAAAGTTCTTACAGAAGGTTTCTTAAGTTACTTCTGTCTACATTGTTAATCATTTAGTTATCCCTCTGATATATCATTAGACTAGGGCTGCTCAATTATGGCAAAAATCATAATCTCGATTATTTGGATCAATAATTGATGTCACGATTATTAAAAACGATTATCCATTTACTTTGAAAACATCAATTTATTGTCAACAGTGTGTTTTTAACAGTGGATTACCCTGAACGTTAAGTATAATTCAACTGAAAAACCAATAAAAAAAATATTTTAAAAATAATTAAAAAAAATAATTTTATTTCAATTATGTTGTTTTCATAATCGTTGCAAGCCAAAATCGTAATTGTGATTAAAATAGGATTAATTGAGCAGCCCTACATTAGACCCTTTGACCTTTGATCTAAAGATATATCTGAGAAGGGGTCACTAAGAAAGGAAGGCTGTTCCCCTCGTCGGGATGTGACCCCTAAGATGGGAACCACCAATTTATACTGTATGATAAAACTGCTTTCCTGAAAGACTGACAGACTCAATGTTTTACAACGTTTACACTCTGATAAGAAAGGTAATCTCTAATATGCATATAAATGTAAATAAATGTACTTGCGTCTCGTCTGTCAGAGTCTCCTCCCTTCCGCCGGTCTGTGTTCTCGCCCATCTTCCTGTGGAGTCTGGTGACGATGGGGATGTCCCAGTTGAGGATCATCTTCTTCATGGGAGCGATGAACAAGATGCTGGAGTTCATGGTCTCCCACGGTGAAGAGTCTTGTGAGTTTCGAACCGCTAAGCACTTTCCCAGCCATTTTATTGTTATCAAGAACAAAAAAAAACATTTACTGACAGAGTGGTGTTTATTTTTACATTTCAGCATCTGACAAGCTCGCGAAAGAAGAGAAAGGTTAGTAATGGAATGCTACGGCTTTAATTTGTATAATTTCTCCGGCATATCCTTCTATTTTCTTTATTCTTATTTGCTTGAATGTCTTGTTCTTCAGTGAGTTTCTACTCGTCCATCTTCGGCACACTGCAGCTGCTGTGCCTGCTCACATGTCCTCTGATTGGATACATCATGGACTGGAGGATGAAGGATTGCACCGATGAGAAGACTGTCCCCCCAGGCACAGAGCAGAGGTACATGTTTGAGATCAAATCAAACTAATAATTACCAACAGAAAACACAAAGGTGACTAACAATTGAGAATGCCCTTTTCAAAAGAGAAATACATTGACATCTTTGGTAGTCAACCTCCTATTCTTTAGTTTGTATTCTCAACGATATATATTGGATGGTGTCTTCGAGAATAACAATAATGTTAAAACCCCTCTCTGTCTGTTCCCCATCAGGCAGACTAGTTTACCCACGAGAGACCGTAAGATCCAGAAAGTGACCAACGCCATGAGGGCTTTCATTTTAACCAACCTGCTGCTGCTCGCCTTCGGAATCTGCTGCCTCATCGACAACATGCCTCTACAGGTAGCACAAACACCTCAAAACACATCATGGATGGCTTACTGGGCACTAACCTATGGGCCCATAGTGTCAGACATAAGAAATGTTACTTTTAGAGACATATAAAAACTACAGTGGTATAATATAACTACAGAGACACCAAACTACACCATAAAATCACAAATTAACCAAAAAGTGAGCCACCAAACATCTACCAAGACACACATTACTGTCCATGTACAGAACACTATTATAAAGACACTGGATTATCTCTAAAACTAAAAAACCACTACAAAGTCTGTGTCTGCGGTCCAGTGCCATAATTACACATTATGGTAGACAGAGTAAACAAGTAAAGATAAACAGTCCCCGTTGATTGTGTGGCTTCTTTTCTCCTTCTCTACCTCAGATCCTGACCTTCATCCTCCACACGATGGTCCGAGGCTTCATCCACTCCTGCTGCGGAGGACTTTATGCTGCTGTGTGAGTGCAGCACTGCTAATTCATCAAGCTACTACATCTAACTCCCTGTTAAACACATTCACAGCCAAAAAGAAGTTGAAAAGCAAACCTTAGGGGGGGATGTTTCACAAAGTGCACGCCAAACGAAATAGTTCTAAGTGGCTTACAATTTAAGATATTTCTATTAAATGATATTTGAGCCACATGTCTTGACAAAGGGGATGCTGCATTATATGTGTCAAACATTCACACCACTGAAACATATTATTTTGACAACAATTAGGAAAGTATGGCATTAAAAAGGTAAACTTCTTTAATGGAGTGTCTTTGTTACTTAACCTTTTCTTTTGTAAATTGGGGCTCATTTAATTAGGTGCTTCAAACTCTTGGTAACCACGTGATTCTCTCCCACAGATACCCGTCCAACCACTTCGGCACGCTGACAGGCCTCCAATCCATGATCAGCGCTTTGTTTGCTCTCCTGCAGCAGCCGCTCTTTATCGCCATGGTCGGACCACTGAAAGGAGACCCCTACTGGGTGAGGACATTCGCTCTTCTCTAACTCCACACACTTGCAGCGAGTTACAAAATAAATGAACTTTGTGACTGAAACTGTAACTTTCTTCCATCAGATAAACCTGGGCCTGATCCTCTTCTCCTTGGCTGGCTTCCTGTTACCGGGCTATCTGTACTACCACCGCAGACAGCTGATCAGGGAAAAGAAGGCCAACGACAAGAAGGCGGCCGGACAGGAGATGCAGGCGCTCAACGAGAATGAGACCAACGGATACAAACCTCACACTAACGGGCTCCATGCTGCAGAGGCTTAGAGCGGCCACACAGAGCACAGAGGGCCTTGTAGGTGCCTTCAGAATGAGCACCAGTAATCTACGCATCCATATACACTCACTGGCCACTTTATTTGGTACACCTGCTCATTAACGCAAATATCGAATCAGCCAATTAAACGGCAGCAACTCAATGCTTTTAGGCATGTATACATGACATGGTCAAGATGACCTGGTGAAGTTCAAACAGAGCATCAGAATTGGGAGGAAAGGTGATTTAAGTGACTTTGATTGTGGCATGGTTGTTGGTGCTAGACAGGCTGGTCTTGGAGTAATTTCAGCAACTGCTGATCAACTGGGATTTTCACGCACAACCATCTCTAGGGTTAACAGAGAATGCTCAGAAAAAGAGAAAAGAACAGTGGCGGCAGTTCTCGAAGGATGCCAGAGGTCAGAGGAGAATGGCCAGACTGGTTAAAAATGATAGAATTGAGCATCGTTTAAACGCCACAGCCTACCTGAGTATTGTTTCTGACCATGTCCATCCCTTTATGACCACAGTGTGCCAGTCTTCTAGTTTCTATTTCTAGCAGGATAACGCGCCATGTCACAAATATCAAATCATCTCCAACTGGTTTCTTGAACACGACAATGAGTTCACTTTACTCAAATGACCTCCACAGTCACCAGATCTTAATCCTATAGAGCACCTTTGTGGTGGAACGAGAGATTCACATCATGGATGTGCAGCCGACCGATCTGTCGCAACTGCGTGATGCTATCATGTCAATCTGGACCAACATCTCTGAGGAACGTTTCCAGCACCTTGTTGAGTCTATTCCACAAAGAATGTATGCAGTTCTGAAGGCAAAAGGGGGTCCAACCAGGAACTAGCAATGTGTACCTAAATAGTGGCCGGTGAGTGTATATTTCGTTGTTCTAGTTGTGTTTTGGTCACTGCTGGTGTACATTTAGCTCACTACAAACCAAACCACAGAGAAAATAGGAATCCTCATGTTTCATTATGTCTTTCAGTTCCTTGTGATTTCGGTAGATGTGTCATCATCATTTATTTATTTATTTTGGAAATAAGTGTCGAATAGCCAAATTACTGTGATTTTAAGCCATAGATTTCAATATCTACCACACACAAAGAAACGTGCACACGCCCTTTGACAGACTGTGTGTTAGGTTGTGAATATCATGGTACTTGAAATTCTATAATATAGTTTTAGAAATCGCCTGATAATCATTACAATCCTCGCTAAAACCAAAGAACAGCTTGAAAATACTTGGAAAGTTGCACTTTTTACTTCAGTATTGTTTCAAAAGTGTGCTTAATGAAGCAAACTTTTTGTGTATTGTGCTGTTTCTACTGTACACCCTCCGGTTAAAGAAAACTATACTTATATATGTGTAAAACAGATCATAAGCGTATCAAAGACAATATAAAGCGTTTGAACATCTAAATACCAGACTTCTGTACATGTAAAGAAGCATTTGAGGTCATTTCAGAGCACAAGTTATTCACACACACACACACACACACACACACACACACACACACACACACACACACACACACACACACACACACACACACACACACACACACACACACACACACACACACACACCACGCAAACGCACAGATAGGCTGGTTGTAGAGACACCATATCTACCTCCTCTGTTTCATTTTTTTTGTACTGTCTCTCTGCAACCGACCCCCTCATCTGTTCATCAATGTTTTGTTCGCATTAGGAACAATTAATCATATTATTGTTAAATACCTGAAATGAAAAATGAACCAAGTACATCATTTCTTATTGTGCATTCATCACAGAGGTATTGCTTAGTCAGCCCTTGCATTTCTGGATTTTTATATTTAAATGTTTTTTTATATAAAGGAAAAGTTTGTTTTATGGAACATTCACAAGGAATAATATGACTGACTTAAAATTCTGGCACACAGTGTCAATGTTTTTGATCACTTCGTACTGCTTTATGCACAGAAATGAACTAGTGTGTGTATAAAATATGTATTTAAGTGTATTTTTTTACTCTAGCTGCATTAGCTTTAAAAGGGAAGCGTTTGTTTCATCAACAGTTATTTTTGTAGTGTGCTTATCATAAATGAAGCTTAGATGATTGATTGTGTATTCTGCGTTCGCCTTTTTTTGTAAACAAACCTCCATCAAATAGTTTTTTGTAAATATAACTGAGGTGCGCCTTGTATTTTATCACATATTCTGCTTGCTTTACTATATATGGGTGTGTACAGTATATCAACCGATGGCTTTGGTTTAACATGCTTTTTAAATTTGATTGTTCTGCTTGGATTCCCAAAGTCACATCAAAAGGACACTGTTTCAGCCAGCAGTAGATCAAAACAGAAAATATATATTATCCCAAAGTGACAACAAATGTGTGTATACATGTTTGATCTGAACACAGCAACAGTAAAGTGTAGAGTTATTGAATCAATTGTACAATTTTAAATGTTTTGACTATTATTTTCAGTGTGAAGTGTGCTTTGGATGTTTTTCGTCCTGGTCTGATGCATTTCTTTCCTGATTTTTTTGTCGTACATAAAACGTTTTAGCTTTTTGAATTCCTGCTCACTTGCCATGAAGGAGATTGTGTTTTGTTTTAACCCTGTGCCTTTGCTCCTATCTTGCCTTTATTTCAACAGATTTGAATGTAAGATGAATGCCTCTGCCAAACATCTTTCTAGGTGAACCAAAGCCAATGAGTAGCTTGATATGTTGAGTGCATTACAATAAGAGTTGGTGAGGTTCTCCAGTTTGGCTTATGTCATTACTTTCCTCTTGTACAGTATTTTGTAATGTTTGAAACATATGAACCAGCAATTCCAGCAACTACTGACTTGTCTGTACCTCTGCAAGTTTCCATAAAGGTCAATAAATAATTTGTCAGACAACAGTAATTTGCTGTCTGAATCCTTGGGTTGAAGTTTAGTCAACATCTCTGATATCCTCTACTACAACAACAAAACATCCTTTGCCTTGTCTGTATTAAGACCAACACATAAAGTGGCGTATCTTATTTCCTTACCCTTGGGGGTTGAAGTGTAAAAGTGTGTCTTCTTTCCTTCCATAACTATATCCAGCTTCTGCATTTGTTAAACAAATAAAATAATAATTGTAAACATATCGTTTTGCTTTCCATTGAATGACTGTTGTTGCTGTTGCAGAGTAAACCATGTATCTATGAACCTGATCACATCTAAATGCCCACAAGATGCCCTACAAGGAAGCACAAGCAAAGATAATAACCAAAGTTTATTGGATTTTGGCATTATGGTCAAAAGATATCGCAACAAAATCAAAGAGGGACATTCATACAGTGCCAGCTCGCTCAGTCATCCATAACATCAGCATCTTTCTGCGTTTGACACTGTTCTGTAACGTTGACTTTCTTCATCACACAAAACCACTGCTCCTTTCATTCACCCAAACATCATTGCATCCCCTCTCTCATTAAACATACTCCCAATAATACAATTATCTGAAAAACACACACACGCATCCTCTTACAAAATGCACAGTCTCACACACACACACACACACACACACACACACTCGTGCACACAGTGGGCTCCGGTCTATCTGAGGCTGTTGCTGTTGGGTTGTGATCCAGCGAGGCCGGGGTGGTCGGGACTGTGGCGGTTCTGGAGGGAGACAGAGAGCAGCAACACACTGTTTACATGCTTATTTAAACAAGACTGAGCCAAGCACACAGCTGTTGTGTTCACTGTCTCTGGCTGATGTGGGAATTGACATTAGAGCAGGATCTAGTTTACCGTTTAGTACCATATTTAGGGGAAAAAATTTGCTTTAGATTAGAGATGAGTTAAACTGACCAACTATCCATACATATTGCTTTAATAATACGTTATGGGCAATAATTAGATCACATGTCACTTGTTAGATGCTTTTATCCAAATATTCATCTTGTGGTGAAAATCTGACATTGTGACAATTTAATATATTAGGGGGATGTGAACTGTCGTTCCCCAGCGACTACTATGCACCCGGGCGTTAAAAAAAAAACTCAAATGCAAATGTTTCGATCACAAAGTCAATAATATGGTTTTAGATATCCGATTAAGGCTTTGGATGTGTTGGAAACGGTTTGTGAACAGGTAAGGCATACCTCTATAAAGCCATATTCAGTAAGATGCTGTTGTCTGCCAGCAACATTTTTTTTTAGCTCTTTTACCATCCTGAAACCTGAAAATACCTAAAAATGTATTTGCTGAAAAACTTGGTATTTGATATACGTTTTTAAATTAAGTTTAATTATGGGTTTGGTTTGGTTAGGGTCAGCGCACTATGTCTCTGTCCATAAACATAAAGACCCACAACAAAACCTATGGGTCAACTTTATAGTTACTGGGTGCTTGATATATTTTTCTTACCTTCTTCTTTTTCTTGTCTTTTTTCTTTTTCTTGCGGTCCGGATCGTCGTCCCTCTTCTTCTTCTTCTTCTTGGGATCGGTGTCTGATGGAGTTTCTGTGAAGGCAAGAAAGAAGCAGCTTAGTCGACTGAAAAACATTCCTTTGCCTTGGTGTAAAAATGTATAATTGATGTTATACCTTGCGGTAATGGGTCCTGTTGTCGATGGTGTTTGTGCTTGTGTTTGCTCTTCTTCTTTGGAGGCTGTATGTGCATCAATCTGTACTGTTCTGGTAGCTGGGGAAAAGAAACACGAAAACATGGATGCATATAAGAATGATCTGAACACTATAATTAAGAGATTAAAGAAACCTGTAGGCCAGGGTTTGCAAATTAAATAAACTTTGCCATAATGTTGTTAATATATGCAGTAAGTACCGGTCCTGTGTGTAGTCTGAAGCCTGTAAGCAGGGCGCCTGTCAGCGGGCTGAAGGAGTTCCCACACACTGGAGGCTTATCAATCAGAGAGCGCAACGAGCTGCCCTCCTGAGCGCCCGGACAGTCGATCATACCTGCAGAGCAGAAGAGAAAAAGGACAGGTTGGATTTAATGTGAGAAACATCAAAATATAAGCAATAAAAGAGCAAGTTTGTCCTTCATTTGGAACGTGAGCAACTAAGTTGTAACGTATAAAGGATTTCCAGATTTATTTTTCAACATGGCAAAGACAAGATGTGCAATTCATAAAAATGAATAATATAACAAAAACATCAAATACAACTAAACATCACCAGCAAAAGTCCAATAAATGGACAGTATTACAGATATGTAATTAATGTGTGTTGAATGACATGCGTAGATTGTATAGGAATACTGATTATTATAATCGGTGGCTTTGAGCGACATGAAAGCTGATATAATTTTCTCTACACCTGTTTATGTGGCGAGTTTATAGATCAGAACAATGATGGATCCTAAATTATTATACAATATCTACTTATGGAATATCATTTACTTTAAGGTTTGGGCAGCATTTATCATCAACCCTTGACAGTCAGACCATAACCCACCTGGTAACTCTGGCAGGAAGTTGCTGAGCTTCTCCTTCACTTTCTTTCCACAGAATTTGTTGTATGCGTGCTCTAGGTTGTAGTGTGTGATGAGGTTGGTGTTGCCCGTTAACTCGTTTCCCACTAAACACACAGATGGATATCACGGTCATTTAAGCAAAAACAACAAATCATGTAATATGTAATTCATTTTCTTCGTAATAAGTATCAGCAAAAAATATTCCTAGGTCTATCCACTAAATACATTTACTCAAGTAATGACTTTTGAGAGCTTGGTACTCTGCTTGAGTTTTTATTTCTACCCAATAAAAATTCAGAGGCAATAATTATGTTAAATATTAAATCAAACTTTAGTTTTACCTAAAAGTCAGTAAGTCATTCAAACTAGATGCACCTTTGTAATCTTTGATAAAACTTTAATGCATCAATAATTATAATCAAAACATATGATATATGATTCTGAAATGGGCCAATCTGCATATTGAGTACTTTTACTTTTGGTACTTTAAGAATATTCTGATGACAATACTTTTGTACCTTTACTTGAGTAACATTTTTGATAGCAGGACACACTGGCACTTCTACCTTTACTTTTACTCAAGTACAAGATATTTGTACTTTTAAAACCTCGGCTAGCCACATATATAATGACTTATATTACGTTAAACACAGATGCAAAGTAATGCGTAGAAATCTCAAGTGGATGTTTTAGTGTAACATAAGACATAAAATAAGAATACCTATTAAAACAGTTAGGCTAATACCTGTTCTGTTAAAGAGCTAACTCACTATTTTAGGTTTCACTCTTGTTGGCTAACATTAGCTAGCATTGTTTACTCACTGCTTGGCAACCTTTGGTGACAGCTAAACTATGTGTTCTAATAAACAGACAAACATAATACAAAGTATAAAACAGATATAACTGTATGCCAGTACCAGGAAGCTCCCGCAGTAAGTAGAAAGGTTCATTCATGGCTCCGGGCTTCCGCAGAGCAGGCCCTTCATCCCCGAGCTGCGGTGGCATCTGCCCCGTCATAGAGGCTTGGTTTTGCGGCAGAGGCGGCGGAGGTTTCCCCGGTCCGAAACCCAGAGACGAAGAGCCGGGCGGTCCCTGGGCTTCATTTTGCCCGAACAGAGTTGAAAACATTTCCGTCATATCTATACCACGTTTCTACAAGCAAGTGCTCTGTTGTTTGCTGAGATGTTCACGACAAATCCATCTGTGGTTCAACCAGAGAACTACTCGACTCTTCACTTCTTTGTGGCATTATTTTTCATGGCCCGATTACCGTAATACCAGTCGACAACACGCACGTTACCATAATGATTGTTGTACGGTGGCCCTCATGGAAATAATCAATGAGCTCACCAAATGGTTTTAGTTTTGACGATATTAAGTTTATTTTCAGAAAACAGTAATAAACAATATATATGTAGTATGTACAGCTAATTTAAAAAATATACATTCAGGTCAATGAATTAGATGATCACACATCGAAGACATCAGCAGGGCCAAGAGAAGATGTCAACCTTTCAAACTCTGTGACCGTCGCCTAAAAGGAAGAGAGAAAAGAAGACTTAAAGCAAACTTCCATTTTATAATCCTACATTTTTCATAGTGCACATTTCGTCTGTGAGCAGTTGCAACATCATTTTAAAACACATCAGTCCTATTTACAAAACATTTATGCGTCTTGATAAATACTTTCCAATTATGCAGCTTTTATAATTGATGATACTCATGTTGAAAATATATAGTTTAATCTATACAAATGTACATATTTTATTTAAATATACATTTTAGAGTAAGTAATTTAGCATTTCCTACTCATGCATCCTCTTTTTGAGTGTAAAAACAAACATCTTGATTATGTTTTTTCCTGAGTATTATCCTGTACAGCTATATTGTCTTTCTCTCTCACCTTCCACTCATCCACAGCGGTAGAAGCAAGTTGTCCAGTCTGAGAAATGCTCTCTCTGCCAGCCAGAACCTTCTGTGCCAGGGCAGCATTCTCGGCTTGAATCTTTTTCAGCTCCAGTCGCATGTAGGCCTCCTGCTTTTTATAGAATGGCATCAAAAAGCTGCAAAAGTCCTTCTCAGGAACCCCGCTCGGCCGCCTGAATGAACAAGGGACAGGGTTAAAAATTAACATTTGCATTTGAATCACATTGCAAAATGGAAATATTACAGAGGTGATGCACAATGCATAGAATCAATGTACCTTAATTACAGGTCCTTTTGGTGAGGACAAAAAGCCTCAAATACAGTGTATACAAGTGCCTAGACAATAACCTAATCCATACTGGTTAACACAACAATGCTGGGGCAAATACTTTGTACTGTTACCCTTTGTATCCACCTTTATGTATCTACTTTTAGGAATTCTTAACATTTCAATCATGACTATATTTCCAATCTTACAACAATCATCAGTTAGATATTTTTATTTAACTACAGTTTACATATACATGTTTTATAAGCTGTTGCATTCAGAAACACATCAGATCAAAATGCAGCTCAGAAGGTCTGGATTACCCACTGACTCACTACTTGCTTGTTGTCTGCAGAAGGTGCTGGAAGGTGAAGATTAATGCTTTTTACTCACCATGCAGGAGCTGTATTGTTCTGGGCGGCGCTCTCCAGTTCGTCTAGCTCATTCATTTTGAACTCTAAGCGGCCTTCTTCAATCAATCTGCTGATGTCCTCCTACACATGATACACAGGCAGGTAAGCAAGTGCATACACATGTTTAATACAAACAACAAGACAGTACATCTTACATTTGTTATAATTATTTTCATAAATGTGATGTGCTACATACCTGTATATTTTTCCTCAACTCCTCAATGAACTGCTTGTGAATGCGTTCCATCTTCTGCGGGTTCTTCTTGTACAACGGGCGAAACGTGCTGGCGAATCTGTTGAAACTGTGAGTGGAAGCAGTGTCAGCGAACAGTGGCTTTTCCAAAACAACAAACATTTTCTCACCTAACTAATCAAGTACTGAAAGGATATATTAATCTATTATTGATAGACAGAACATTATTCATGACAGCAGTTCCATTTACCGAGTACTTTTCAATTATTTTATCAAGAGAAAGTTACAACTTTTTACATGGCCTCGGATGTGAGGATTTTTTGCTTTTCTTTATTATATAATTCAAGGCATATATATCTGGGTGTTGCATTGTACATTTGACATATCAACTTAATAAAAGTACCCTTGGACTTAAGGAACCTTTCTGAGCATATTTCACTATTTTCGGATATTTCTTTAAATGAAATAAAAACAAAAAGACAAAATATCTATTGATGGATTAACTAAAATAACGCTGACATAATGAAAATATACTGAATTTTTGATGCCATACTATTTCCATTAAAAAAAATTAAGCAGTTATTATTTACAAACAATTAAAAGTCTAATCTTGTCAATCAATAAACACAAGTCTTGCATTAACTCGAGTAAAATAACTTCTAAAAAGCAGGTATTTTCTACAAGGTTTGGGGATTCTTTGTATTGTAGTTTTGACTTTTCTTTTGGTCAGAAACACACCGAGAAAGGTCCCTCATAATTAAGTTGTATGACAATAAAGTATTTAATCTTGGGCAACTCAAATGACAATTGTTTCAAAGAATGCTACACAGCCATGATCATCATTTGCACTTACACACTGTTTTCGTCGCTCATCTGTCTTCATGTTAGCTTCGTTGCAACTTCAGAAGCATACCTCTCTCACTCATCTCATTTTATACCTTACACTGTAAATTAGCGAAAAATAATGATCTCGAAGAGCGCTAAAAACTTTAAATATTGCATACAAGGCTTTTTACTGTCGTTTTGGGACATGTTTCCACAATAAACACAAATTACTCTTTACGTTACCTGGCCTGCTCGATGAACTTTTCCAGGCTTTTCTGAATTACTTTGTCGAACAGCTTCAGCCTGTTATAACGAGCTACCGGCTCGTCGGAAGTTGAATCAACTGATTCAGTCTCGGGCAGATTTGAGGAAAGGTTTCCTTTAGATTCATTACTTTGAGTTTCAAACAGCTTTTTTGTTGGGTCTGCAATTTCCTCCATTTTCAGCTTCGTCTATTTACGTTTTTTGCAGTACCCGCCAAATCTACGGAGAAACGCTGAGCCCAAAACATACGAACTCGGTTTTGTTTTGCGCATGCGCGGATGTAGTAGAAGTCTTGCCAGTTGTTCCTCAGGCTCAGCTGTCATTGCCCCTCATACCCCTCGAGGTGGACTGTAGTCTTTGCCAACATGGGTCTTATCACAGGACTTTTCTCTTTCTTGTACCACTTACCTCAGATTTACAAATGGCTGCTAAAACCGTATTATATCGCCTCGGTTATTATGACTGTCGCCTTTCTGCTGATCCGAAAGGCTCCAGGTCTGTGCGAGCACCTGTCGACCCAGCGCGAGGACGGCAACTCCTGCGACTTTGACTGGGTGAGCATGCTGGGGATAGTGTTGCAGACATGCTGCTGCTAAATATGGACGGCCCTGCTACAGGAGAAAGTTAATTTACTCTTTTAATATTGTATTTTATGTTATAGAGAGAACTGGAGATTCTTATGTTTCTGGGTGCAATAGTGATGATGAAGAACAGAAGAGCAAGTAAGTATATACACACACACACACACACACACACACACACACACACACGCACGCGCGCGCGCGCACGCACACACGCACGCACAACCCCCTTTGTTTATGTGTAAACCAACTATTTATATTGTTTACATTGTAAACATCTCAAAGGGGGCCCCATGGATTAAGCAGATGAGATACTCAATTTGGGAGGAGGGGTGGACCAACATGAGAAATGTGTCTTCTTATTAAAGTTGTACTGTATACAAACGGTATACACAGTTATCTAGGGCTACAACTAACTCTTATTTCCACAATTGATTAATCGAACAATTATTTTTAAATATAAATATTTTGGTCTGAAAATGTCAGAGAATTGTGAAAAATATTCATTCCTGCCCCTCAAATCAACCTGGTGTTGTGATGTATTTTATTGTCTTGTTTTGTTGGTCCTAATTTCCGAATACATTCTTTGATGTATTTTTATCTTATAATGTGTAACTTTCAAACTTTTACTCAATAGCTATGTATGACTTAATGTGTAACTATTTTCTAATTGTTAACCTGAAACCAGAGAAGAAGCTTTGCAGCAAGCCATACAGGAAGTGCTTCCCCCAAAACATTGCTTTGTTGTATAAACATGCAGTGTGACCCCACCTTCTTTTGACATTGTTTCCACAACCTGAAGGTTTTCCATGTGCTCCATTCATTGTTCCTCCTCTCTTCTCTCCCTGTTCCTCAGTCACAATGGAGCAGCACGTGGGCAACTTGTTCATGTTCAGTAAAGTGGCCAACGTCATCCTCTTCTTCAGACTGGACATCCGGCTCGGCATCTTTTACCTCATATTGTGTGTTGGTCAGTGGTCTTAAAACTTCTGCCCCACCCACAACATATTGAAGTTATTTGAAGGGATATTAATTATAAGCAGTCTATCATAAAGGTCACATTACACCTTCTCACACGTATTGGTGTTTAATCTGCTTTTTTTTTGTAAATAAACATTAGAAAACTCAAAATGTAACATGCGCTAATCAAAGTAGCACATCTGCTCTTTTTCCGATAAACGTGTATAAGTATTAATAATGTTTGAGTATAATGAAACTTAAGAACACTACAGGAGACCCTCTAAATAGGGCTTCTAAGGCTTCATATTGACTTGGAGCTATATATTCCCTACAGTTTCTATAGAATTACTGGGAGATATCCGTAAAGTCATCCAACATTAGAGTTTCTATAGAATTACTGGTAGATATCCGTAATGTCATCCAACATTAGGGGAAATTGACTTATGTGACTACAAAAAAAAATAGCAGCAAATTGCAGTAGATACCCATTTCTTAACACAACGTGGATATTCCTCAGGACACCGTGTCTAAAGTTTAAATGAATTCTGATTCCAGTGTTTTATTTATTTTATACTACTCTTCCACTGAAGTCTTGTAGATTGGCACATCACTTTTTTTGCTAAATTGCATTACATGTTTAGTGTCAAACGAAGCTTATAGGGTTTAAATGCAATTTATTAACCTTAGCTGATATTTTCATAGTTTTAATAAATGTAAAACTTACATTTAATAATTCTTTCTTTTACCACAAGCCTGTGTAATGTTAACTTATCAGTCTCTCTCTCTGTGCCTTCTCTTCAGCTTTCACCATGACCTGTAAGCCTCCACTCTACATGGGTCCCGAGTACATCAAGTACTTCAGTGACAAAACCATCGACGTGAGTGTTTCACTACAGGCCACACTGAATTACAGTTTGTTTTTAAAAGGCTTGTACGTTCCTTTATGATGGGTTACTACCATTTGGATGTACAGCATCAGGCATTTGAAATGTTAGGGGAAAATAAAAATTAGTGGGCATTATAACAGAAAGTATTTGTATTCAATATAATACAAACATAAACACCCTAACTTCTTATTTACAAGACTTTAACCCGCACTCACATCTGCACACTTATGTTAATATATTTAGAATGTTCATTGAAATGCTCAACGTTTAACTGTTTAACTTTTTTTTTTTTTTAATGTGTATTTTAATTTTAATTTAATGTAATCTTTATTTTGACCTTGTGTGAATCCTATTTTTAACTCTTACCTTGTTGCTGCTTCAAACGCCGGAATTTCCCCAAGGGGATAAATAAAGTTCCATCTTATCTTATTTTACTACACAATGCAACAGGAATGTTTTTGCATTTATGACAGTGTCCATGAGACAGGCACGTTATAATAGCAGTATGCCAAATTATATTATGTCATTTAATTTGAAAAGCAAATCGTGAAATGTAAGACCTCTCTATCTGATGATGTCCCAGTCGTGGAGGAGAGGAGGTGTAAATGACTGACATACTGATTAAACACTGTTTTTTATTCATCAGGAGGAGCTACGGAAAGACAGCCGTGTCACCTGGATTGTTGAATTCTACGCAAACTGGTCCTCTGACTGCCAGTCTTTCGCTCCTGTCTTTGCAGACCTTTCACTCAAGTAAGAGTCTCAGTCATGGTTTCCCTAGGCCCCTGAACAAGTTAATAAGTCACTTATATAGAAAGACATCTATGTGATAGGATTAGTTAAGTTAAAATACTAGAGAAATACACACTTTTTACTATAAACCTACAAATCACTAGTGTTGCTTTCACTTTAACAAGCAACCATTATATCTATTTCGTTTTTATAAAGTATTTTTGCTTGAAGATCTACTTTATTAATAAACAATTATTCGTTTTACATCCATATATTTCTCGCATTCACCCCTGCATTCCCTGTAAAAGCATGGTCTTTGATATGAAAAATAAGAATAATTGCTTTTATTTAATACCAGCTGCAAACAGTCAACAGCCTCCTGCTACATGATAGTGTTTTATTTGTATGCATTTATTCCATGGAAGATTGGCTTAATAACTCACTTTCATATACGATACTGTATTGGTTGAAATTTGTCTTTAGATTTGAACATTAAAATAACATTTAAATTCATGTTTTATTTCCTTCAGTAATTATAACCGTGATGTTGGATTAAACAGATGTGATTGTTCTGCAGAGATATCAAAGTCATATGCTCACAAAAATGGACTCATTTTAGGAAGTGTTTGCCGACCATTAGTTAGGCATGAATGTCTCACGCTTCTTTCCCCTGCGTTTTTCAGGTACAACTGTCCTGGACTCAGATTTGGGAAGGTGGACATCGGTCGCTATGGAGAGGTTGCAGAGAGGTAAGCCTGTCTATAATGATATAGAAGTACAATAACATACTATTGGCGTTTATGCTAACCACATGTTTTACAGATTCTCTGAGCTATCAATCAATCAATGTTTACTTATATAGCCCAATATCACAAATGTTACATTTGTCTCAGTGGTCTTCACAGTTTGTACAGAATATCAGTATGACAGTACGACACCCTCTGTCCTAGACCCTCACATCGTACAAGGAAAAACTTCCAGAGAAGTCCCACAGTTTAAAGGGGAACATGGGAGAAAGCCTCAGGGAGAGCAACAGAGGAGGGATCCCTCTCCCAGGACGGACAGACGTGCAATAGATGCCATGTGTAAATCGAAAAGATAATACATTTTACAGCATAGGTAGACCAAATATTTGGAAATATGTGTCTATAATACGAAGATGAATCTACGAGGATGTCAACAATCCTGTGGGAGCCATCAGGGAAGTAGTATGATGAAAGTCAGGCAGGACCACAGTGACAGGTTCAGCCCCGACTCGAAGTCCAGGAATCAGGACTCAGGATAGAGGATCCAGGACACACGACCACAGCAACAGGATTAGCCTCGACTCAGGATCCCGGCGTATATATAGACAAAAAAAAAAAAAAAAAGCAGCTATGGTTTTGACTGTCCCATGATTTGTTCCTTCACAGGTACAGAGTTAGTACTTCTCCTCTGGCCAGGCAGCTGCCCTCACTGATGCTTTTTGAAGAAGGGCAGGAACTTATGAGACGTCCAATGGTGGACAACAAAGCAAGAGCTGTGTCTTGGACCTTCAGTGAGGCAAGACTTGTGCGTTACAAACACATTGAGCAAGTTCTGCAACATTGATGCTAACTTGTACATTATTTCCTCTCTAGGAGAACATCATCAGAGAGTTTAACCTGAATGAGCTCTTCCAAAAATCCAAGAAGATGAACAAAAGTAAAGCTTTGAAGGAAGAGCTGCAGAACGACGCTCAGCCAGAGGAGGGCAGCAACGAGCTCGAGCCTGAAAGCGAAATCACGGAGCAGCCCGCAGAAAGCAAGAAAGACCAGTAAAGAGAAAAGAAGAAGATTGCATGAAGTCTCTCCTTTTCTTACCACGCCTTACATTTTGCAGGAGTCCAGAGTATTATGGAACGTAGAGAGGAAAATAGGTTGGACCCCTGCCAGATATCATCTCTTTAAATGGGAAAATAATGACCCAGTAAACTGCACCATGTTCCCCTGGTCCATCTGGGTATTAGGCAGGGTGGTTGCCACAATGATTTGGGGACATTATATTACATTTATAACTTAAATTATTTGAGAACATGTGCCTTTTTTGTAATGAATGCCTTTTGATACTTTCATCTCATCCCTGCGTGTGACATTTAGCTGCCTGTATTTTGTAATGTGTGTGTTTACTGATGTCTCATGTTTAATACCAAAGTAAGAGTTGAAACTGAAAAAAGAAATACACAAATCCAGTTATCAATTTTACCTTTTTTTATTCTGCGAAGACATCTCGTTAAAAATTCTTTATAAGGCCATTTTGGAAATGTCTTTAATGTACTCGTTACAGATATTTGTGAAACTCGTTCCATCCGCCACAGCCCACGATAGCGATATTTTATCTCACATAGAACTATACATACTGTTCTCACATAGTTTCAAATTGTTCAGTGGCCATCATCCCTGGCCAGAGCAGGAAGAAAAGTAACACAGGTTCTCTTAATCTCCTGTGCCATTAATGCTTATTTTCTTGTTAGCACCCACACGTCAACCAGGTGGGCTTTTGACAATATTCTCACAAGTACACACGCCAGTGAAGCATTCAGCACGACAAACAAAAGTCACATGCACACCAACGACATAGGGAACTGGCAGGGATGAAAATCACGGCCATTTGGGTTAAACAATGATACTTGTGTGCTTCAAGCGTGTTCTGTCCCCCAAATACGTGCCACATTCAGCCAGCTTTGACATTCTACTGCTAGAAAAACTAAAACCATAACTCTAATGCCCAATCCTAAAACTCAAGCACACCTCCCTTTCTGTAATTACTCTTCAACATGGCTGTGGGTTAAAAACATAATCAACTGTACCTTTACAGACGTCTTAAAGTCAATCCAAAAAATCAGTGTAAAAAATACAAACCAATAGAAAAAATTAAAATGTGCATGATTCACTATGAATGGTCTCAAGGCAAAAAAAGAGCAATGAACAGCGTCTCTAATTGAAAACCAGTCCCCACTTCTTTGTTTTCCGTTCAGTGGCATATTGCATTCACAATATCATTTATAGTATGATTTTTCATAAAAATATTAATATATTCGTCTATCCGTTAAAATAAAAGAACTGAAACGAGTAGAGACTGGTTTGAAATCGTGCCCAAAACTACAAGGTCTGGTGAAATAAATAAATAAATAAGCCCTTCCCTCGCTGGCCATCTGGTAAAGGTTCTGCAAGCATCTTGATAGACTGACAGAGCATTACAAAAAATGAAATAAAAAAACACCAAAAAGACATACCATGGTCTTAAAGCTACTAACAGATTTTGCATAATGTCTCTAGCATCAACATTACAAGCGTACATTCCACAAAGACGCTTGTGCCGAAAACCGTGATAGTGAATTTCTTTGTGGCTTTCAGAAAGTTAAGCTAAATTATTTGCCATTTCAGCTGTCCACCAAACGATCTAATTCTCTTTGGACGATGACATTTCCAGCAAGAGCTCATGAGCGGCTGATGCAGCCATTAAATACAAACCGGCAACTGATTTGAAATCGCTTTCATGAATAATTACACACAGTACATCTACCACCCTCATCCATAGTCATCTTCAATACCTGACAAGTTGAGCCAATAATAATCTGCAAGATTTTACACATTTATATAAAACAATATTTAAAAAAAAAGATTTATAAAACTAAAATGATACTGTGTTTATAGGTTGGACTCTTTTTCCATGACTTATCGTTAAACAGGTTGTGTGGTCCATTCAGAAAGTGAAGAAGATGTTTTCTATTGGTCAACAAATCCTCGCGGTCCACTGGATAAAGGCCATCCTCTCCTGAAGGGTCAGACACAGTGGTCAATGTGTGTGCTAATATACCAAATGAAACAGCAAATCATTGGATAACTCTCCGTGTCCTGCAGACATTTAAACCCAGCCTTGATCGTACAGTCTATGGCTCACAAAGTGGCTGAATGGAGACGACTTGATCCTGTGAAAAATGAGGTGTCCCCTTATACTCTTTGTTCAAATCTGACAGGATTGGCCAGTGGCGTTACAAATATAACAAAGTGGGTACCAGACAGGTCTGCTCCTTTAGTCTTTTGCCATGGAAAAAAAGTATTTTTTCAGGAGCCTGCAGTCGTGAATAATGTTCAGCTTAGGTCAGAGACAAGTGGAAGTATTCAGGGGACGTTTCCCCTCCTGTGATGGACAGCAAAGGATGTCTGTCCCTCAAACCGATATCTCATAAGTGGTCCCTCCGACGCCTGTCACCTTCTTCACTCCGCCACCTGGTTTCGATGTGGTGTGATTGGCCAAGACTGGACGAGAGGTGGATCTGATTGGACAGCCATCAGGAAGGGGAAAGGAGGAGGGGGAGAGATTAGGGGTGAGGACAGGGATAAAAGGATCTGGAGGTGAGTGGTTCTACTTCAATACAAACAACAAACAATTACAAACAGCACTGTTTTTCTCTACCATCAATCTTGTAAGGCATTTGGTAATTTGGTGAGTAAGAAAAGGTTACATGACAAACACATGGTAAGGCATGCTTCCACAGAGCGACCATGCTGTTATTACTAAGCCACAAACTAAACCGATAACACTTACATACACACAACAACTGTTGAACACTTAAGCAAACAAACACTGACTGTAAACCGCGGAAGAGGAAGAGGAAGACTCACACAGATCAGGGAGGAAGAGGAGGACTGACAAACCAGGGAGAAAGAAGCAGAGAATTAGGAGGAAAAGGAAGAAAGGTAGCAGGCTGAAGGGTCTGGAGACAGATCATTACTCACTGTGGAGCCTGTGGCCCTCCTCCAGCTCCTCCTCCCCCCAGCACAATGCCTCCTCCTGCAGGCCGAGGCTTGTGCTGAGACCCTACCTCCACTATGTAAGATGGGGACTTGCCGAGGGAGAGGCCGCGAGGTGGCGGGGAGATAGGGGGCTCGAATGAACGAGAGGATGAGAAGGAAAGGTGACGAGGGGCTCGGGAAGAGTCCTGGTTATGTTGGAGCAGGTGCTGGACCTCAGGAAGCCCAGGGGGGGAGTGGGGGGGCGGGCTGACGGCACGCAGGTAAGCCCTGTGGGGGGAGGAGAAAGTGGCAGAGCCCTGGAGGAGTTGCCCCTCCCTCTGCTGGGCGATCTGAGCTGAGAGGAAGGGCGACGTGTAGCCCTGCAGTGGGCTGCTGGGCGACACCCTGTCATGCTGGCCGGATATAGTTGCCGAGGGAAACGGAGCACGAGGCTTCTGCGGCGACAGCTCATGAACAGCGGACTCAAACTCTGGGCTCTCGGATGGCGTCAGGAGGCTGTCATAGGACAGGCTGCCATTCCGAGGCGTCTGATTGGCCAGGCTTTTGTAGCTGGTGTCTGTGGTGCCCTCTGATTGGAGCGTGGTCAGCGGGTTATGTGCCGTTTGCGCTGAGCGCAGGCTGGAGGAGCGAGAGCCGCCAGCGGACAGAACCAGAGAGGACGGGTAGGAGGTGTAGGAGCGCCCAGTCAGGGAGTAGCCCGACATGCCCCCCGACATCATCCCAGCAGTCCCGCCAGGGCCTCCGGGGCCCTCACCCCTTTCCCCTCCCCCTCTGCGCGCCCCCATACCTCCCCCCACCACTGTGGTCCCGTCCAGGCTGCTCGGCTCCGAGCGGTAGCTAGACTGACGACTGGACTGAAGGATGGTGGGAGACGGAGAGTCAAGACTCTCCCCACGGATCATCTGAGAGGAGAAACAGATAGAAGGTAGAAAGAGGAGGAAGTGTGATGAAGATGAATGCAAGGATGAAGAGGAGGGGAGAGAGATTAAAATCACCATGTATCTTCAGGAATTTATTAAATATTCTTACAGAAAAAAAAAAGAGTGTTGGGGAAATATTGGATGCTTGACCGGTGCTCTACTCCAACATCACACTACTGGAGTGGAAACATTGACTGGCTTGAACAGGCACTGACACTGCATGTCAAAGAATGTGTATCAACGTAGAAATGGAAATACAAGTACATACAGTACAGGAAGTACACATTGCAGTCAATGCAGTCTTAGGGGAAAGGATAGATCCACTCAGACACAGAGACAACCAGAAGGACACACAGAGATGACACTAGCTGAGACTTACTGATCGACCGATGGCCACTGAATGGTCAATTCAAAGTAAAAACAAAAAAGAGGGGCATGGCATTAACCACAAAGGAAATTAGAAGGGTGCGGGCATAACAGCCACCAGACCATCTGTTACAGAAATCAATGGGATATTGTTTCCATATTTTTGTGCGATAAGGTTAACCACATCCCTTTATGCTTTTTGAAATGTCCTGCTATTTGATATCAACAAGGTTTTATATTCATAAGTACAAGGTTAGATTTGCATGAGTCTAACATGTGTCTGTTTTTCTAATAAGGCATGACATGCGGTTAGCTTCACTCTAGGCTGCTTATTATCTTATGTGAATAGTTGATGCCTTATACCTGTGCAGGTGTATGTACCTTGTTGGGGTGTGTGAGTGCAGTGTGGTTCCTTCCCGGGCTGTTGAAGGGTGGTCGGTACTTGAACATTGACGGTGTGGGTGGAGCTTCAGTCAACAAGCTGCTCTCTGAGGAGCAAGACAACAAAAGGGACATTTGAAAAAGAGGCGTGTTTGTGATTAGCAAACAAACATAATCTGTCAGGAGGTAATACTCGAAGTTTCCCGGCTGCACTTGGCCGGTCAGGTGACAGATTCCCTCGTGTGTGTGTGTGTGTGTGTGTGTGTGTGTGTGTGTGTGTGTGTGTGTGTGTGTGTGTGTGTGTGTGTGTGTGTGTGTGTGTGTGTGTGTGTGTGTGTGTGTGTGTGTGTGTGTGTGTGTCTCACCCTCAGTGTCAGCACGGGGCAGACCAGGGTACCGAAGCTCTGGCTTTGGAGGAGGTGGAGGAGGAGGCTCTGCATCAGCTGACTGGCTCTCTACCTGATCTAGACTGCTTTTGGACTGGAGAAGATGCAAAAATAAGTGCAAGCAGACTTACAGTATCAGGCCTATGACTCGAAATCATTGTTAACCCTCGAACACTCTGACTTTTTGACAGGAAAAAAGAAATCATATGTTACATATACGATTTCTTGGAGGTATGAAAACCATTTAAAAAATGTTCACGGTTTTGGCATCTGATAAACTCAAAATACTTTCAGTATGAACACCCTCGTACACAGCTGATAACACATTATTGAAATAGGGTGGGGTTTTCATGAAGCTTAAAGTTTCACTCAGTTAACAGAATATGGTGGCAATCAAGGGAATCCTGTGACGTGTGGCGCAGGATGTAAAAAAATAGTCCTGTTCCCAGTTTTGCAAAGCGGCAAGGCTTTACATCGGGACCGAACATTGAAATGCAAATATATCTCAATCAGTTTTCATATAACGCTCCAAAACTATGTAAATAGTGCTCATAACTAGCAGAGCATGGATATCTTAATTAATTCACGGAATCTGGTCATATGACCTCAGGTATTTGTACTTTATCTGTTCTGAAAGATTTAGTAAACCGCTTGATCATTTGAAGAATATCAGCATACTTATACACTTCTAGTTTTTTATGTTTTGTCTGGGATTTTGTTCTGATTTGATGGATTTTGCCAGCTGCAATGCAGACCAGAACATTGACTTTATAAAGTGAGTTCAAGTTTTTGAAAGTGTATGGGATTCTTTGATTTCTTTTTAATTCCGAAGCTTTTGATCCTACACACCAGTCACAAAGAACTATTGGAAAATAATGATCTGGCAATTTAACATTATAGATAAATCGAAAGTAGTAAGGCCCATACATTCATTTTAGGGGGTCCCAGATGTAAAATAACAGTAAAAGCACACATAAAAAGGCAAGCACACAATACCAATAATTCTGTATCTTCTGTGGAGTTCCTACATCTAAACTTCCACATTTAGATTGCTTGATAGTTTGTTGGGTCTCGTGTCACTCACCCTGGTGCTGTGTCGGTCATTCTGAATGCCGTTGTCCAGGACCTTGGTCTCCAGCTGAGCCTCAGTGAGTGCCGGTCTGAGGAACGGCGGCTGCACGTCCATCGTGAGAGGGCTCCGCTGCCGGCCCATGTATCTGAGCGAGGCAAGACATTTACTCCTCAGTGTTATATTTGACAAGAGCAAACTTAGTTTTAACCCAGCAGTGCCTACATGTACCAGGATTCATTGCACTCCAGCTTCTGAATTCCTGAGGTTCCCGCCTGCCATATCCTCTTGCAAGGCAGCCACAGCCTCTCTACTGTATTTCTAAGGCTGTATACTCCGGCTCGTAAAAACACGGCCGAACATCCAAAGTCAGCTAAATGACTGTCCTTCTCATCCCTAACATGCATGCGCACATATTTTGGGACGCCATTTCTTTACTGTTGAAAAAAAGCGGCTAGGTTGCAATGCAAGGGAAGAAAGGAAGGAATGTTATTTTAACATAAAATGTTTGAATATGTCCCGGCTACCAAGAGTAGGGCGAATCTGAAATAGCACGTTGTTCCTCGAAGAATAAAATCACTGTCTCAACAGATTGTGCAGCTGCAAAAACAATAAAACTGCGAAATACTATATGGCACGCAGTGAGAAATGTGTTGCTAACAAAAAAGAAAAACTACTTTTATGATCAACAGTGATTTGACAGTAACAAAAAAGGTGAGGTTTCTCCCTTTAAACAGCTGAAGCAATATTTTGCTCATAATCTAACACCAGAACCAAATAACACTGAAGGCTTTTGTTCATTATATTCTATTAACTAAACAGACAAGTAAGAACAATCAAAGAGGAGTGTGGCAAAGTGAAAGGGGAGAGAAAGCAGTGGAAAGAGTTATGAGTGCAGAGGAGAGAGAAAGACTCACCTGGGGGCCTGGGAGCTGCAGAGCACATGAGAAATATTCCTTGTGCAGCCGTTGGTGAAAGGGTTAACACCTCCCCGGAACTTCCCCGTCACCTACAGTGAGAGGGAGGGGGAGAGAAAAACGTGACAACAACATTAATGTAAGAACATACAGAAAAGAAACATTTATTTCTGGGTGAATTTAATAATGCGGGATAGGATGCACACAACCAGCTACCTGTTCATTTGTGGTCCTGCCGCGAGAAACCAGCACCATGTGAAACCCAGTGAGGCCCGCGACTGGGACAAAAAACAGACCAGCCACACACATTACAGCCATACTGGGAGGAGAGGGTCAAGGAGGTAACAACAAATCCAGCACAGAAGAACTACCACAACGCCAAAAAAAATGAAACGTGTGAAAAGCAAGTCCCTTTAATAGTCCTGCATCTTAAGGTCAGCAGTAAAGGATACGTTACAGCAGCGTGTGGCGTGTCCAGCTGATGGCGGTGGTGCAGGACATAAACCAAGCCAAAGCCAAACACGTTAATGATGTGGGCGGTAAGTGATATCAGGAAGAGGAAGAAATAGCGATAATTCCTCCGACCAATGCAGTTGTTCACCCAGGGACAGTGGTGGTCAAAGTCCTGAGAGCACAGGGTCAAAGACTTTGTAAGCACCAGGGAGGATATGACAGGAAGGAAATTAAAGTTCATATGCAAAACATCAAATAAAACGATTTCTTCCTAATGTTCAAACATGGAAAATTAAACAATAAGGGAGATCTATGTCGAGCAGTGAAGTCATACAAGGGTTATACAAGTGTGTTGTGATATCAGGACTTGCTGTTAAAACTAGAACATAAACATTAAACACAGGTATGTGTACTGTAACCTCATGAGAGAAGCACTATAAAAATAAGTGCTGTGAATATTTGGAAACATAAATCTTCAAATATATACTTTGTAATTGTTACTAAGGCAGGGAGGGATGTGTTGTAATAGTTCAACTGAAATTCAAGCAGTAAAGAAAAACACACAGGAAGAGTAAATACAAAGAAAATAGGAAAGAATATTTATAAAGCGCCTAAAACAAGACGGGACAATCTGAAACCGTCCCCCAATTCTGCTATATAACTTTTAATAATATTTGTGAAATGTTGTTAAATAATCAAAAATTAGGACTCAGGCTCATGACAATACAGTGTGTGTGTGTATGTATGTATGTATGTATGTATGTATGTATGTATGTATGTATGTATGTATGTATGTATGTGTGTGTGTGTGTGTGTGTGTGTGTGTACCTCTACACAGTTGTCGCAGACGGAGCAGTGCGAGCAGCGCGGCGGGCGGTAGAAGCGACAGGTCGAGCACCACTTCATGCGCACCTGGATCCCTTTGATATCCACCGTCTTATAGAGCGGCGCACGGAAATCATCTTCTTTGTCCTCGTCCTCTTCGGCTGAAGACAACAGAGACAAACACTGAGACGGCACTAACATCATAACACCTGGCCTAATGAACTTCCTGCATTACGTTATACTATTTCAGTCTATTTCAAAGGAATCGTGCTCATGGGGATTCATTTCGGTGTCATGTGTTCACCTCTGGGGAAGACTCCGGGGTCCATGAAAGTTGCCATACAGAAGTTGGCGAGGGTGAAGAGGAAGATCACCGCAACGTAGATGGGAATGACAAAGGAGATATACTCTGACAACCATGGGCACCTAAACAGAACAGAAAAGGGTATTCAATTAAATATAAAATTACAGTTGGACAGTCGATTGGTTTAAACACTGGTCTGCCAGGTATCTCTCAGACGTTGTTCAAGGCAATCGACCCCCAAGCAGCTCAATTGAACTCAAGTGAATGTGATTGTGAAAAATGAGCTCAGAGATGTGTTTCTAAAGAACCTTGTAAGTAAAAGTGTTCCTGAAAAGAGGGCAAGTTTACTAAGCAAACATGCACTCTTTTCAAGAATAAACGATAGGATAATCCATCAAGAGGACTTCTGTAAATACTTAGGGATATTCACACGCCTTTAGCACACACCAAGGGTACAGATGTGATTAATAACGCAGTGACGTAGAACCCTTTCACCATGTTTGCATTATGTGTTTGTGCATGTGAACAAGATAAGGAAAGAGACACTCACGTGAAGCAGAAGAAGAGGCTGGTGGATCCGACGAGGAACGTGGTGGCTGCGGACACCGGGACATATCGGCTGGGACGAAATGGACGGGGAGGAGCAGAAGCAGGGACACCTACTCCTCCCCCAACCCCCCCACCACTGAACCCAGGCATCAGAGTGAGACGGAACGAAGACAGAGAGAGAGAGAGAGGTAGATTTCTAAAGACTATCTACTGTCAAGGCTGCTTTACAGGTCAAAATGGCGAATATGGAGTTTGTTTGGTGGGAGGGGCCATGACTACAGACTGGAAAAGAAAACACTATGCAAAGCAGCAACTGAGTGGAAACATGAAGGATTCTCTGTATCTAGACAGTCTTCTGGCACTTATATAATCAGAGATTTTTTTTTATACAGTAATATACAGCTTGTTGTAAATATGTAATGTGTGCATAATCTTAATAGAGGCTTAAAAAAAGAAAACTATACAAGAGCAATGTGATACAAAAATATGTGTAGGTAATTCATAAATATTTTTGTATGGCTTTAATGTAACTGCATTTGGTGCAACAATATAAATAAATCTAATCGGTCTGCTTTCTGGCACTAGTGTAACCGTTAAACTTCAGTGCTTAAACACCAAGGAAGAGACACTGGCACACGGGAAAACTAGGTTTCAGTTAACTCCTGAAACTCAGCTTTTACATTAATACTCGCCAACTGTGCTTAGGTTCTGATTATGCGTCTCAGAGAAAATGAATAAACAAACAAAAAAGCAGAAAATAAAGAGGTAGTGGGTGGATAGCCAGCAGGCCGAGAGCAGAAGCATATAGAGGAGAACAGGCAGAGGATTGAGCGCAGCAGCTGCTGATGACTTCTGCGATTGTCCCGAGAGGGCTTACTTAGGCACTGGGTGGGTGGAAGATAGAGGATGGCGGCAGAAGGGACAGTTCCAGCGCTCAAACTAAGTCAGCAGGGAAAAACAACTAAACCCACTTCTAAACCAGTTGCGGGAAAGCTGCTTAACAACAAATAAAAAGTTTTTTAAAAACGTCCAGCTGCAAAATATATTTAAAAAGCTGATAAAAAATGTTTTTTAAAAGTGTCTATCTTTGACTTTCCGAAGTACAATCGCTCAGCCAGAGACCCTTAGTTCTTGCGAGACCCTTGCCTCCAGTCTTTGTGTTGTTATGAGGACGAAATCAACTCATTCCAAAAAGAAGTCCTTTGTATGTCATCAAAGCTTCATCGTACTTGGCCGGTTCTGGGTGAAAGGACATCTCCCACCTGCAAATTCTCTGCAGATAGACCTCCTTTCCCATTTTGCATTTCTTAAACAAAGTCATGTGCAGCAGTGGTGTTATGTAGTCTGATGCATTTTAGTCCCGTTTTCCCGCTATCCTTCTGTTGTCTTTTACCGACTGGCTCTGTGGGTCGGCTGTTCGATGCCCCTGTAAGGAAAACAATTAAACAAATGTCAGTGGTAAACAAAAATGAATGCTTTCAATAGTTAAAGATGAAATAAGAACTTGATTATTATTTGGCAGCGATTTCAAAAAACATATATGAGACAAATTTCCTTTTTAAGCATATGCTGTTTTGCTTTGTCTTCATGACTGTAAATCAAACATCTTTGTTTTGTTTTTTATAGTTGGCTGGATAATAACAGCATTTTGGGCTTTTTTTATTAAATAAAGAGCATTTCATTAATTTATAATTACTGATATTTTATTAGCAGATTCAAAGATGTAATAAATAACTTTGGCCTTCCATTTACTAAGTGAATGGAAACGTATCCATGTTTCATTTTGCAAGTTTACACTTCACTGTCAAAAGTTGATTTCCTCGTTAGGTTACATGACACAGACAGAGTTATCTAAGAGGAGCAAATGTTTCACTCTGATTTCACAACAATCAGACGTTTCCCACCATTACTCATATTGTTCAACTGCCTGATGTTGCTAAACACACTCATGTCACCTCAATGCCCTCCGGTAGTCAAATGAAACACGTCCTTCCACTTCTTGAAATTCAAAACACCAGGGAGTCAACGATCTGGGACGAGCCTGAACGCCTTTGACATACATCAGACTAATTTCCCTCATCTCCAGATGAAATAAAGCGAAGTGAGCACACTGAAAACGGATCCGGAGTAACAGTGAAACCTGATAGTTTAGACACAACCCTCTTCTCAACAGTCATCATTGCTCACAAATACAGATCTTTGAGTATCAGTGTGACTGTTGTTTATCAGCTCACCTGCAAAACAAACAATACACTATAAAGGATGTGAATCCTAAAATCCCCATGTCGACCTGTCATGTCACCTCAACAATCTTCAGATCGCAATCTACATCGTTAAAGTGCCAATGAGTTTACTAAATGTTCCAAGTATCTGTCAAACATCTTGCTGGTGCCTTGTTTTGTTATAAATCAGTTGATTGACTGTCACTATCATCTTTCGAGCATACAGACCAAAGCGTTTAACAACAGGCCAGGGCAGTGCCAGGAATAAGTCAAGACAGCGACCACAATAAACCTCATTAAAAACACACTTCACTTTGTTAAACTCAATGATAGACGCTGCGTTGTTTCATCTCTGTGTAATATCGCTCAATTCAATAACGACATATTTAAACCGTACTTAAAATCAGCTAGATCTTACCTTAGCCTCGAAAGTTTTTGCGACACTGCTCAGTCCTTTACCACAGCTATAATAGTTAGCTAACATTACCTGGCTAGCATGGGAGCTTTATACTCGCGGAGTAGCGTTTATTGGCGGCTAGCAGGATACATGTTCGGCTAAACAGTGACCAAATAAGGCAGGTAAAACAAGAAGGACATACCTAATGCCGAACAGGCGAGCTGTCGTGCCTGTGGGGTGTGAGTCGTTACGGTCCTCCTTGAGTTTAGCCGCTAGCAAACTAGTTAGCTCGATGGCTAGGCCGACATCGGAATCCCGGAAGTAGTCCGTCGTCCCTCAGGTGGGATTAACAGCCAATCAGAGAGGAGCAGGTGTGGTCTTAAGAAACAACCCCGAATGATAATGAAGTTTTACTGTATGATTTTACAATTATCCAGAGTTGGAAGAAGAAATCAGATCTTGTACTTAAGTGTGGATAGTGTAGGTTTGAAGCAAAAGTCCTGCATTCAAATTGTACTGAAGTAGTACAAAAGTAAAACGTAAAAAAATACTTTAAAGTATTTATTAGGCAGATTGTTCCATTTCAGAATAATATATATTATATGATTTAATATAATCATTGATGCATTAATGTGTTGATCATAGCTGGTAAAGGTGCAGCTCTTTTAATTACTTTATGCTGCAGGGTAGCTTTTGAGTTTTCTCCAGGTGTAACTAGTCTTATTTAAGTGTCAAAATCTGCAAAGTAAATAAAGCTATTCAATTCATGTAGTGGAGTAAAAGTACATGATTTGTCTCTGGATTGTAGTAGGGTATTAGTACAAAGTAAAGTACAAGTTCCTTAACATTATACTTAAGTATGGTACTTGAGTAAATCTACTTAGTTAATTTACACCACTACATTTATCGCCCAAATCGACGGTCAAATAGCTTCATAAAATGTAAAATGTGTTTAAACACAATACGGAGGTTCAATTCCTAAATAGATAGAATCTGGATAAAGTTGTTACTGAGTACAAACCATCATCGATGATACATTGATAAAGCTCAATTCATCACAAATATAGAATATAATAGAATAAACAAATAAAAATGTCATGAAATGGAATTACTGAACTATAAATCAACTGCTTCCTCCTTTGTGTCATCTATTTCAATAGGTTTTTACTGAGATGCTATAAACCTTTTTTCTAAAATCAATTGTTAAAAGGATTTATGTCACACAACTGTCATTAGTTTATTATTGTTTGCTTTCCATGGAAAAGAAAACAGCAATAATGCGTGGTGGTAACTTTGCAGGAGATTTAGTACAGAAGCTTGATTAAACAATTTCTTTGCAAAGTTTTCACCCAGATGGTCAGCTCAAATCCCCCACAACAGACCAACCTACAACAGAGAGAGCTTGTTACTGTATGATAATAAATGTCTTTATGTATGCTTGTAGAATATTTGATGAACTCAAGTGTGTGCTGGCAGGTGTTTACAGTACAAACAACAAAAGAGCTTGTATTGTGGTGCGCCTAACAATAACGGACATATTGTAATGTATTTCAGTTAGGATGTGGCCTACAGTTTAGTGGCCTTTGCCCTACTTCTTTCCAAACACACATGCACACAACACAACATTTCTCCCACTCCACAGACACATTGACAATACGTTTGTAAATGTTGGATGACTTTTTTGGAAAGTACTTTTCCCAGGCTTGATGAAGTTCTAACTAAGTGGAGACACAATCCATTACGTACTGGACATACAGTGGGGCAAAAAATTATTTAGTCAGCCATCAATTGTGCAAGTTCTCCCACTTAAAAAGATGAGAGAGGCCTGTCATTTTTATCCTAGGTATACCTCAACTATGAGACAGAATGAGAAAAAAAAAAATCCAGAAAATAACATTGTCTGATTTTTAAAGAATTTATTTGCAAATTATGGTGGAAAATAAGTATTTGGTCAATAACAAAAGTTAATCTCAATACTTTGTTATATACCCTTTGTTGGCAATGACAGAGGTCAAACGTTTTCTGTAAGTCTTCACAAGGTTTTCACACACTGTTACTGGTATTTTGGCCCATTCCTCCATGCAGATCTCCTCTAGACCAGTGATGTTTTGGGGCTGTCGCTGGGCAACACAGACTTTCAACTCCCTCCAAAGATTTTCTATGGGGTTGAGATCTGGAGACAGGCTAGGCCACTCCAGGACCTTGAAATGCTTCTTACGAAGCCACTCCTTCGTTGCCCGGGCGGTGTGTTTGGGATCATTGTCATGCTGAAAGACCCAGCCACGTTTCATCTTCAATGCCCTTGCTGATGGAAGGAGGTTGTCACTCAAAATCTCACGATACATGGCCCCATTCATTCTTTCCTTTACACGGATCAGTCGTCCTGGTCCCTTTGCAGAAAAACAGCCCCAAAGCATGATGTTTCCACCCCCATGTTTCACAGTAGGTATGGTGTTCTTTGGATGCAACTCAGCATTCTTTCTCCTCCAAACACGTCTAGTTGAGTTTTTACCAAAAAGTTCTATTTTGGTTTCATCTGACCATATGACATTCTCCCAATCCTCTTCTGGATCATCTAAATGCTCTCTAGCAAACTTCAGACGGGCCTGGACATGTACTGGCTTAAGCAGGGGGACACGTCTGGCACTGCAGGATTTGAGTCCCTGGCGGCGTAGTGTGTTACTGATGGTAGCCTTTGTTACTTTGGTCCGAGCTCTCTGCAGGTCGTTGACTAGGTCCCCCCGTGTGGTTCTGGGATTTTTGCTCACCGTTCTTGTGATCATTTTGACCCCACGGGGTGTGATCTTTCATGGAGCCCCAGATCGAGGGAGATTATCAGTGGTCCTGTATGTCTTCCATTTTCTAATAATTGCTCCCCCAGTTGATTTCTTCACACCAAGATGCTTACCTATTGCAGATTCAGTCTTCCCAGCCTGGTGCAGGTCTACAATTTTGTTTCTGGTATCCTTTGACAGCTCTTTGCTCTTGGCCATAGTGGAGTTTGGAGTGTGACTGTTTGAGGTTGTGGACAGGTGTCTTTTATACTGATAACGAGTTCAAACAGGTGCCATTAATACAGTTAACAAGTGGAGGACAGAGGAGGCTCTTAAAGAAGAAATTACAGGTCTGTGAGAGCCAGAAATCTTGTTTGTTTGTTTGTAGGTGAACAAATACTTATTTTCCACCATCATTTGCAAATAAATTCTTTAAAAATCAGACAATGTGATTTTCTGGATTTTTTTTTCTCATTTTGTCTCATAGTTGAGGTATACCTAGGATGAAAATTACAGGCCTCTCATATTTTTAAGTGGGAGAACTTCCACAATTGGTGGCTGACTAAATACTTGTTTGCCCCGCTGTGCACAGAAATGTCATCAGATATACTGACATGCGGTGCTAATATAGAATAGGTACTCAACCATGGAACTAAATGCAATTGAAACAAAACAGCATTTTTTTTACATTTAAAACATTTATTACTCAACAAACAAAAACATTTCAAAACAGATTATCAAAGAAACAGTTCCTGCAATAATAAAAATATCCCATTGTCACAAATAGCCAAAACGTCTGTACAGTGTTTTATAAAATAGGGTACATTTGCAGCAGCTACTAATTTCAGTCCTTAAATCTTACTATTTTGCCCTCTGTAGTCCTTACAAAGCATATAGAAAACAAAGTAGAAAACAAGTAGAAAACAATATTATTTTCAACAGAAATTCACACTCGGTCCTCTTCCCTAAAGTGCGACTTCATTTACTGTCCATGAAGCGGATGTCCATGATAAGCAGAGTGTGTCTGGGCAGGGGTCTGGGTGCCGGGGACAGCACCTTCATCACCTGTGTTTGTGTGTCCACATTAGTCACCACGATAAAGCCACACACAGGGCTCTCTACGATACCCTTTCTAGCCCCTTCCTCTCCGTCCTCTGCGCTGCTCACGCTCAGCACATGATACGTAAGGTCTCTCCCTGGAGTCACAGGCACCAGCTTCAGCTGTGTGTCGTCCTGAGACATTCCCAGGGGCAAACATGAGTCCGGGATGGATGGTGCTCCGATTTTGTAGATGCGGACATCTGAGAAACGTACTTCATAGGAAAAGGGATAAAAGGTCACTCCCCTGAAGCCGTAGAAATACTCGCGGATCTTCTCATCGCGAGTATCCCGCCTGCACTCCTTGGAGCGCTCCACCACGCCTCCGGACTTAGGGAGAAGCACAACCCGTACAAAGTGAGGGAGGTCTCGTTTGAGTTCATTATAGAGCCTCTCATGGTCCAGCACCAGCACCACGTCCACCTCAAAGGCAGAGGCACAGTGGACCAGAGCTTGGTATCCAGAGCCCTTCACCCACCCGCAGGTGTTGATGATGCAGCCTCCCACGCTGGCCTTCCTGTTCACCTCACAGCGCTGGGAATACACCTCGGCCAGGCATGACGTCAGCTATAAATGGTGAGAAAAGAACTGTGAGGAACTTGGAGGCGAATAAAACTAAATAACTGATGACAATGCAGACCAAGTTTGTAGTTTGGCAGTGGGCTTTGTTTTTAAGCTCTGATGTTACCCAACAGCCAGAATCTTAATTCTCTTACCTTATTGTAAAGTTTGATGTTTGTCCCTGGGGTAGTAGAGCCAAAGTGGTAGACCAAAGGAGCCTGGACGGAGAAACCCTCCTCCACGTCTGCTGGGCGCTCAATGCACAGTGCCGAAACTGTCCCAGGTACTGACACCTGATGAGCACAATGTTGTTAACTCTTGATATCAGAAGAAGTTTGCTCTGACTATTGTAAAAAAAACCTTGAGGATTGCTGGTTGACTAAACAATGCAAAATATTGAAATATCAGTTGTTGTTATTCCTCTCCTTTTCATAGTCTGGGTCAATTTTAATGATAACTCAAATGTATCTCACCCCACTCTGTCCAACATCCAGTTCCACCAGTGTCGGCCGCCGGCCCACCCT